>NC_021167.2:18297762-18298809 GCF_000331145.2 Cicer arietinum | reverse complement strand
CAAAAGCGTAAGTCGTAAACGTACCGCCTATCACAGGCCAAAGTACTGTTTACCGAGGTGCCATCTATCACGGGTCAGCACAACTTACCAAAAACGTAAATCGTAAACGTACTGCCTATCACAGGCCAAAGTATTATTTACCGAGGTGCCCCCTATCACGGGTCAACACAATTTACCAAAACGTAAATCGTAAACGCACCACCTATCACGGGTCAGTACAATTTACCGAGGTGCCACCTATCACGGGTCAGCACGATTTACCAAAATGAAATGCATGAGCATACACTGACTCCATCCACAACAATCGTTAAGCAAATGCAGATATTAAAAGATTCCCCATTTTTAATACTCATTTGACTTAAACGATTTTCACAACAAACATTAAGTAAACAAGACATTAAGAGATTCCCCATTCTTAATACTCATTTAACTTAAACGATTTTCCAAAACAAACATTAAGTAAACAAGACATTAAGAGATTCCCCATTGTTAATACTCATTTAACTTAAACGATTTTCTCAAACACACATTAAGTAAACCGAGATATTAAAAGATTCCCCATTTTTAATACTCGTTTAACTCTAATGGTTTTCAAATTCCACACAAAACAACTCAAACCTAATGTGTGAGATGGATTGTGTCTGGTTCGATCACATGAGATGGATCTACAAGATATTTCCTCAACTGTGACACATGAAACACGTCATGAATATTGGACAGTATCGGAGGCAATGCAGTCCGATAAGCAACAGGCCCAATTCGTGCAGAAATCTGATATGGTCCAATGAATTTCAGAGTCAACTTCTTCGATTTCAAGGCTCTACCTACTCCAGTAGTAGGTGTGACTCTCAGAAATACATGGTCACCCTGTTCGAATTCTAAAAGTCTGCGACGCTTGTCCGCGTAACTCTTCTGACGATCCTGTGAAGTCTTCATTTTCTCCTTGATCTTCCTTACCTTAGCTGTAGTCTGTTGCACCATCTCCGGTCCGACAATCATACTTTCACCGTCCTTATACCAACACAAGGGCGTTTGACACTTGCGCCC
>NC_021167.2:18266790-18297215 GCF_000331145.2 Cicer arietinum | reverse complement strand
CCAGCAGGTCGCTGATGTTCCACCTTCGCTTTCTGACAAGTTAGACAAGTTGATACATACTCCGCTACATGTTTCTTCATTCTTGGCCACCAATAATGCTGTCTCAAATCCTGATACATCTTTGTTGCTCCAGGATGAATACTCAACTTGCTCTTATGAGCCTCTTCTAAGATTGTTTTCCTCATATCTGTAATTCCTGGTACACAAATCCTACCATTACATCGCAAAATATTATCTGATCCAATCTTGAACTCAGTTGTCTTCCCTTGCACTATCAGGTTCCTCTTCTCTTGTATTAAGACGTCATCTTGAGAATTTGCAATGTCTTCAAGTAGTCCACTCGAAATCTTAATCATTCCGAATTTCAAAATTCCCGGTGCAAACTCTACGTTCAAGTGTAGGTCTCTAAAATCTTCCCACAACTCTTGTTGTCTGGCCATAATTGTTGAAGACACCGATACACTTCTTCTACTCAACGCATCAGCCACTACATTGGCCTTCCCAGGGTGGTACTGCAGTGTGAAATCAAAATCCTTGAGAGTCTCCATCCATCGTCTCTAGCGCATGTTCAATTCCTTCTGATCAAACAAATATTTCAAACTTTTATGGTCACTGAACACTGTGAACGTGCACCCATATAAATAGTGCCTCCAAATCTTCAATGCAAAAACAACAGCAGCAAGCTCCACATCATGAGTACGATAGTTTCTCTCATGAATCTTCAATTGCCTTGAGGCATAAGCTACATCTTTCTTGTGTTGCATCAGAACACATCCCAAACCTTGGTGAGACGCATCACAGTAAACTCCATATGGTTCTTCTGATTGTGGTAATACCAATGCTAGTGAGGTTGACGACTTTCTCTTTAGTAACTGAAAATTTTCCTCACACTTCTCTGTCCATGCGAACGGTTGATCATTTCTAGTGAGTTGTGTCAATGGAGCCACAATCTTAGCACAACCTTCAATAAACCTCCTGTCGTACCCTGACAGTCCTACGAAACTTAAAGTAAGAGTAATAACTGCACCAGGTTTGCACTCAACTCAACCTACATGATAGAACTTGCTTTGTCATGTTTCTGTGAAGAAAGTGTCGTCTATCCCTTTTCATAGATATTTAATAACATTACACACTTTCATAGTCGGTAAGACTCGTCTGTTCCATTCAACATGATTTTGTTTACTATCAACCAGAGATTAAGGATGATCAGTTCCTCAATTTGTCAATAAGTAGCCAACAACCATAATTGTGGCTTAGACTATCTTAACCGAACTGTAATAGCGTTCCTTTAACTTCGATACAAACCTATTTCGTTGATACCTAAGCACCAAATGCTATTCCAAATGGAATCACTATCTCCTCAATAATTTCAAGGTGTTCACACCTCTTTGACAGTTATTAAACTTCATCCAGTCTTATCCTGAAATCTACCAGGCGAACATCTAATGATCTTCTTAAAAAAAGCTCTCCACTTAGATCCTTAAATGAAATCCCTTATTAGTCTAATGTCAATCCATCCATACTCATCATCTTCGAGTTAACACCAACACATAGCTTCTGTGTCCTTGGAACCATTTCCTAAATTCCATGCCGTCATGATTTGCTTCAACTCTGCCTGACAATCCGTCATCTCGAAGATCTTTTCCATTTTCTTGAATCCACTAATCAGCTCTTTTCCTGAGTTCTCATCACCCTTGAACTTTGGAGGATGGTAACAACGAAAATCTTTAATCCTCTTGACTCAATAGCACATAACTCTTTTTCCCTCTTCTCCAGATCTCGTAGAGTCTTTGCAGTTGTCTGTGCAACAGCAGAAACATCCATGTTATTTGCCGCTTCAACCATTTGATCATCCCCACTGACGTTCATTCTTGCAACGTCGTTCCTTCTTGGAGGTAGTGTTTCCCCAAAACCAACACCAAGAAGAGTGTTAACGCTACAATGAATAATTCTAAAACTAACTTTCGAATATATCAACACATAATAACTATCCCTGATTTGACAACTCAGACCAATTACCCCGACGCATGATCAAATAACGACTCCCAACTTATAGTTGGCCTACAATCGATAACCAAGGTTCCACAGCCCCCAAAGAAAACCAAACCAAAGCTCTGATATCACAATGTAAAACCCCGATTTTCAAAGCGAAGGTGTATTTTTTTTTTCAAAAGAGATTAAAATAAAATAGAGAAAAACAAATAAGGAAATACCTTTGGATAAATAATTGAGTCATTATAATTTACAAGCAGCGGAAAAGTTTCTCAAAATATGAATCCAAAGTATTTACACTTCAAAAGGTGGTACATAGACCCCATCATAAATAACATGTCAAACAGACAATATTAGTATAGGTACAGTTTTCCGAATTAAAATACTGCAACCCAAAAAGAATGACGTCTAGTCCCTATACATCAACCTAATCTGATCATCCTACCAAAAAACTATACACCCTGAGTGATCTCCACGCGCTCCGTGAGATCCTCCTACATAGCTCCCGTCAATCATTCCCATCCGTAGGGTACGAACCGGCAAGATCGTCCTGACTCTCATCTGAGGGCAAAGCCCAGATTTCCATAATAGTTGTAAAGGGTCACCAACCAAAATTAACAGATAACACGTAACATTTAAGTTTTACATGCACAAAATAACCTTTCAACTAAGCATGCACCTTAAAAGGATTTCTCATATGCTAAAAGTTCATGTAATGCTTGCCAATTAAAAATGAAATCAAAATGAAGTTCTCAAACCATCAAGTAATACATAACTGACCAAAGCATTGATAAATCAATTGAGCAATCGATTATCTAACTCAAAATAAGGATTTCTACTGAGCCAATCGATTGCCAAATCGATTTGGTCAGTTTTGCTGAGTTCCTGTGTTGCCAAATCGATTTTGTCAGTTTTGCTGAGTTCCTGTGTTACCAAATCGATTGCCAAATCGATTTTGTCAGTTTTGCTGAGTTCCTGTGTTAAGGCCAATCGATTTCCAAATCGATTTCTTAAACCCTGACTTCCATCCAATCGATTGGGAAATCGATTTCCCTGCTTATTCTTCCAAAAATACTTAAACTAATTCAATCACACTCACACATAACTCCAAAACTTAACACTTAGCAATTCCCACACAATCACCACGACGAATTGATTTTCGAAATAGTTTTACAATCCATCGCACTCACACACGATAATCAATACATAACACTTAGCAATTCCAACACAATTACCACGACAATTCCTATTCAAACCACTCAATCATAAACTTGATTCAAACACGACTCGTGTGCCAAGCACCCTAATGCAATGCGTATATGCCAAAATGCATGGACTCGGAATTCCAAACCAAAACCCTCCTCGAAGGGCCGTAAATCATAATTGTACCGCCTATCGCAGGCCAAAGTACCAATTACCGAGGTGCCACCTATCACGGGTCAACACGATTTACTAAAATGCGTAAATCATAAACGTACCACCTATCACGGGTCAGTACAGTTTACCGAGGTGTCACCTATCACGGGTCAACACGATTTACTAAAAGAAAAAGCGGAAATCGTAAATGTACCACCTATCACGGGTCAGTACAGTTACCATGGTGTCACCTATCACGGGTCAACACGATTTACTAAAAGAAAAAGCGGAAATCGTAAATGTACCACCTATCACGGGTCAGTACAGTTACCATGGTGTCACCTATCACGGGTCAACACGATTTACTAAAAGAAAAAGCGGGAATCGTAAACGTACCGCCTATCACAGACCAGTACTGTTTACCGAGGTGCCACCTATCACGGGTCAGCACAATCCACCAAAAATGTAAATCGTAAATGTACCACCTATCACGGGTCAGTACAGTTACCATGGTGTCACCTATCACGGGTCAACACGATTTACTAAAAGAAAAAGCGGGAATCGTAAATGTACCACCTATCACGGGTCAGTACAGTTACCATGGTGTCACCTATCACGGGTCAACACAATTTACCAAAAACGTAAATCGTAAACGTACCACCTATCACGGGTCAGTACAGTTTACCGAGGTGTCACCTATCACGGGTCAACACAATTTACCAAAAACGTAAATCGTAAACGTACCACCTATCACGGGTCAGCACAGTTTACCAAGGTGTCACCTATCACGGGTCGACACAATTTACCAAATGAAATGCATGAGCATACACAGACTCCATTCACAACAATCGTTAAGCAAATGCATCAATTCATTTCTCCACAGAATCCAACCATACACACAACAAATTTCATCAGTATTAATTAAGAACACGTCAAATACGACGAACACAAATCAACACAATCCACCACTCAAACACAACAAGTTTCATTAACTCAAAATCATACATAAATGAGTTTAAATTCATTTTCCACGAAACATTCATCAATATAACCAAAACCTAACTCTAAGATTTTACCCATAAAGCCTTAGATTCATTTTTCCCCAAATCAACACTTCAACCCTAACAAATTCCTTTCCACACAACCACAGATAAGTCCCTAAATGCAAACTAAAAGTTTGGAAGGAGCCCTTACCTTAACAATAGCTTCAACGTGCGTTTCCGGTACTGCGAGTAATTCCGATAAAATCTCCGCTCGCGACGTCGCTTCCAAAGTTAGTTCACTAGCACCGTAGTATGGTGGTGAGCAACTTTCCCTTCTATCACCTCGCGAAATGAAGCTTAGATCTAGACGAAACGGGGAGGTTTGTGTTTGACGGTTTTAAAAACCTAACACCGTTTTTCTTCGTTTTCGAATCAACGAGGAAGAGTGAAGTTAAGAAATCCTTATCCTATCACCCACCAAGCCTTGGGTTTCTAATTTTGAAGAAAGGAAGCAAAGAAAACGAAAAATGGAGGAGGGAGGAATTTTAGTGCGCGAGACAGGGAGAGGAAGATGGAAAATCTGATTTTTCTTTCCTTTCTCTTTCTTTCCTTTGTTTTTCCTTTCTTCGTTTTTCCTTCTTTCCTTTTTATATCCTTTTCTTTTCCTTTTCCTTCCTTCTAATTTCCTTTCTTTCTATTTCCTTTCTTTTTCCCTCCAAACAACTATATATATAAATTATAATTAACAAATATCTCAAAATATCTAGATATTTGTTAAATTACCATTTCACCCGTAACTCATTAAATTCTCCGTAAAGGATTCACCGCACTTAATTTAATTTATTTATCGACGAGTAATTCTAAACGACACCAAAATATCTTTTTGATCCTTTAAACTCCAAATTAATTATAACTTTGGCTAAAAAGCCTCCGAGCCAATATCCAAAATACACAAAAATACATAAAGTATATTTTAAAATTATGGGTCTTACAGAGTGGCTCCAAATACTAAAATAGCTTGGGTTTTTTGGTCTTCTGGTTGTAAAATAAATAGGTGGGTAGTCTAGGGGTGAAAAATTTGCGACTTTTCAACCAAAGTCTTTTGGGGAAGTGGATATGGAGGCTATTAACCGATGAATCCTCACTTTAGCACCATGTTATGGTAATCAAGCTATGATTTCACCCCCAATTGCGGAAACCTCGGGTCTATTTTGCATGGTGGAGAGATATCACCCATTTAGTGTTAGATAATATTATTATATATTAGTAGTAAGGGTATTTTAGACAATTCTATTCTTTTATATATATACTCATTGTAACCCTATTAACTTTAGTTTTGGTTCATTATATGTTATAAAACCCTAGAGTGGTTGTTTCTCTTCTTCCTCTTTCTTCCTCTTTTCATTGTTAACATGGTATCAAAGAGCTTTGGTTGATTTTGGGATATACCGTAGAGAAGAGAGAGAGACTATTTTGATAGGAAAGACAACCACCAAAAGAGAAAAGAGAAGAGTAACCCTATTCCCGATTTTGTTAAATCAGTCTCAGAAAAACATCGATTGCGCATTCGCTAACCGTTGGATCGGGCTGATGTTTGGACAGAAGGTTCGCAACATTTAGGTCTTCGTCTTCAACAGTCGGATCAGCGAAATGACATCTAGAGAGGGAGAAATCGGGCTCGCACAACACAAGATTATTCCTAATTTATTTTGTCCTAGTGATTGTATTTGTCGTATTTTGCTGTCATTATTTTTTATGGTTGATGCTAAGGATGACTCTCTTCAAGCACATTGTCCGAAATTGGGGAGAAGACATAAGAAGAATTTTAGGGGGTCATCGTCCAATGTTGTTGCTTCTGCTCCTCCTACCACTGGCTCTAGGTCTAGTTCTATATACCCATCTGAGATTGCTTCTCAAATATCTGATATTGCAAAACAGCTTCAAAAACTTCTTGCCACTCAATCACATGCTATGTCTGCCACCTCTTCTAAAGGTTTGAACTCCTCTGGTATGTCAGGTATATCTCCTTCCATATGGATTCTTGATTCGGGAGCATCTCATCATATGACATACGATGATAAATCTTTTGTGTCTGTGAAACCTGTCTCGTCTGTGTCGGTTATGACTGCTGATGGCACTCCTATGCCACTAGCAGGCGTTGGTTCTATCTCTACACCTAACATGTCTCTTTCTGATGTTTATTATATTCCTAATCTTACTTTGAGTCTTGCTTCTGTTAGTCAAATATGTGATCTCGGTTATTCGGTTATGTTTTCTTCCACTTCTTGTTGTGTGCAGGATCCACATTCCGGGAGGCTGATTGGGACAGGTCATAGACAAGGGGGACTTTACGTTTTGGGTGACCTGCGAATCCCAGATACTGCAGCCTCCACAACTAATGCTGACTTATTATCTACTTTTCGCTTGAATTCCTTATCTTCTAGTTTTTATCTATGACATTCTCTCCTTGGACATGTTTCTGCTTCTAGATTAAAATATTTGGCTTCTACTGGAGCCTTAGGACATTATCTATGACATTCTCTCCTTGCCAAACTTCCAGCTTTACCGTTTAGTAAAAGTGTTTCTGTTTCATATGCGCCCTTTGATTTAGTTCACTCTGATGTTTGGGGTCCATCACCGATTCTCACAAAAGGTGGATCTAGATATTATGTTTCATTTGTTGATGATTACACTCGTTATTGTTGGGTTTATCTTATGAAAAATCGATCTGAATTTTTTGACATTTATCATATGTTTCGTGCAATGGTCAAAACTCAACATAATTATGTTATAAAGTGTTTTCGTTGTGATTTAGGTGGTGAATATACCTCTAATGATTTTTTTTGAATTACTTGCTTATGATGGCACCCTCCACCAAACATCTTGTACTGATACTCCTCAACAAAATGGAGTTGCTGAAAGGAAACACCGTCATATTATAGAGACTGCTCGTTCTCTTTTGTTGTCTGCCTCAGTTCCTAGTGAGTTTTGGGGAGAAGCAGTTCTTACTGTTGTTCATGCTATTAATAGAATTCCATTCTCTATCATATCAGGTTTGTCTCCCTTTGAAAAATTGTATGCTTCTACCTTCTACCCCTGATTACTATTCTTTGAAAGTTTTTGGTTCTACTTGTTTTGTTCTTCGCCCTCAAGTAGAGCGCAGTAAGTTGTCTTCTCGTTCAGCCATGTGTGTTTTTCTTGGTTATGGGGATGGTCAAAAAGGTTATCATTGTTATGATCCTCATGTAGGAAAACTTTATGTATCTCGTAATGTTGTTTTTCTTGAGCACATCCCTTTTTACTCTATTTCCTTTGATTCTCAGATTACTAAGAGTTCTAAACTAACCTATATTGATCCGTTTGGTCCTAATGATTATGCTTCTGGTGATTGTAATGTTGAGAATTGCTGGACAAATACTAATACTCCACATGATGACATTCCTCTTGCCCCCCCGGTTGTTCAACCACCTCTTGCGATTGTTGATCCTCCTCGTTACCCCTCTCGTCAACGTAAGTCTACTCAGTTACCTGATTTTGTCTATTCCACTTACTCAACTTCGTTTGTTTCTTTCTTAACCTCTATTCACAGTTTGTCTGAGCCCTCTTCCTATAAAGAGGGTGTTCTTGATCCTCTTTGGCAGCAGGCTATGGCAGAAGAACTTTCTGCATTGCACAAAACCAATACTTGGGAATTAGTACCTCTTCCTCCTGGAAAATGTGCTATTGGGTCTCGTTGGATATACAAGATCAAAACTAAGTCTGATGGATCAGTTGAGCGCTACAAAGCACGTCTTGTTGCTAAGGGTTTCTCTCAACAATATGGTATGGATTATGAAGAAAATTTTGCTCCTGTAGCCAAGATGACCACTATTCGTACTCTTATTGCAGTTGCATCTATTCGTCAATGGCATATTTCTCAAATGGATGTCAAAAATTCTTTTTTAAATGGTGAGCTTCATGAAGAAGTCTATATGGTCCCTCCGCAAGGAGTTTCTCATAATCAAGGGGAAGTATGTAAGTTAAAAAAGGCTCTATATGGTCTTAAACAGGCTCCTCGAGCTTGGTTTGAGAAATTCTCTACTGTGATCACTTCTTTTGGTTTTTGCTCTAGTGAACATGATTCTGCATTGTTTATAAGGTCCACCACTTACGGTCGCATTATACTTTCTCTATATGTTGATGATATGATTATTACAGGTGATGATGTCAGTGGAATCAATGAGTTGAAATTGCAGTTAGCCAAACAGTTTGAGATGAAGGACTTGGGAACTCTTCGCTATTTCTTGGGGATTGAAGTTGCCTACTCTCATAAAGGCTACCTTCTTTCTCAATCCAAGTACATTGCCAACATTCTTGATCAGACTCGTCTTTCTGATACTAGAGCAGCAGATACTCCTCTTGAGTTGAATGTAAAATATGCTCCCTCGGATGGTGTTCCTTTACCAGATTCCACTTTGTATCGTACTTTGGTTGGCAGCTTAGTGTATCTTACGATTACCAGACCTGACATTGCTTATGTTGTTCATGTTGTTAGTCAGTTTGTTGTCTCTCCCACTACAGTACATTGGGCAACAGTTATTTGGATTCTTCGTTATCTTCGAGGAACTCAATTTCAAAGTCTTTTCTTTCCATCTTCATCCTCATTAGAGTTACGAGCTTATTGTGATGCTGATTGGGCTGGTGACACCACATATCATAAATCCACCACAGGGTTCTGTATCTTTCTTGGAGACTCTTTTATTTCCTGGAAGAGTAAGAAACAAGACATTGTCTCTCGCTCCTCTACAGAAGCTGAGTATCGTGCTATGGCATCCACTACCGCTGAAATAATTTGGCTGCGTTGGCTTTTGTCTGATATGAGTATCTCTCTTTCTGAGCCAACTCCGATGCACTGCGATAACTAGAGTGCTATTCAAATTGCTCACAACTCGGTCTTTCATGAACGCACCAAACACATTGAGATTGATTGTCATTTTACTCGTCATCATCTTCAGCATGGAACTATTACTCTACCGTTTGTTTCTTCTTCTTTACAGATTGCTGATTTGTTTACAAAGATGCATTCCATTAAACGTTTCCGTTTTTTAGTTGACAAACTCTCGATGCTCCATGTTAATGCATCGTGAGTTTGAGGGGAGATGTTAGATAATATTACTATATATTAGTAGTAAGGGTATTTTAGACAATTCTATTCTTTTATATATATATACTCATTGTAACCCTATTAACTTTAGTTTTGGTTCATTATATGTTATGAAACCCTAGAGTGGTTGTTTCTCTTCTTCCTCTTTTCATTGTTAACATTTAGGATATGATTTTGTTTCAAAGGCTACATTGTTATTGGGTGGGGTTGTTAGACAAGATGGAAATGAATCAATGACATATTTCTAGTATGATGAATTGGTAGGCGACTATCCTCGTTGTGATAAATTTCCTAGATTGTACTTGATTGAAAATGGAAGAGACTTGAAAGTCACCAGCACATAGCGATGGGAACAACAATTGGTTGTAGACTTATTTGACCTTCTTACAGGCGTGAAAATATCTATGGCTGATGATCAATGGTTCTAGATTCATGATACTAATGGCCACTACACAATTAAATCATCTTATGAGGCTCTTTCAGTAGAGCTGTCGTTGGTGGTTGAGCTTTCAACGAATGACCTTAAAATGCTTAAAACAGTGTGGAGAAACATTGCACCAGCTAAGGTGGTTTCCTTCTCTTTGAAGTTGCTTTTAGATAAGGTCCCAATTGGGAAGAATTTGCTTCATTGTCAAGTCATTCGTAATGTATGGGCACCTATGTGTCTTCTATGGGATGGCTTAAGAGTTGTCCAATCATATTTTTTTGACATGTTATTTCTCAATGCAGGCGTGGTACCAAGTCTTATGGTGGTTTGTATGGATTATTGCAATGCCGCAAAATTTATTCGACGTGTTTTCGATAATTTTTTCTTTTGGAAATAAAAATAAGAGTCAACGAAGACTAGCTTCAGGGTGGCACTTGAGAGTATGGCTCATTTGGGAAGAGGTTTTTGGCCTCAGTTTATCGAAATTCTTGGAAGAGGTTTTTGGCCAAATTATCGAAATCATCCTCTACTTTTTATGAATGGGTATCACATTCGTCCTTATGTTTGACCGGTTACGCTTTGGTGCAATTTGGATTCGTTGTTACTCGAACCTTCCTTGACTCTCTAGGTTTGATTGGTTTCCTTTTGTCGCGGCTTAAAATCTTGAGTGTTTCTCGAATTCAATTGAGTCGCCACCAAAATTTTATTTTAAAATAGGGAAATATTGAGAAACCCTTAAAAAATTGGTATTTAAAACAAAATTTTGAGTTTGGGAGTCGATTAGGCGTAAGGAAAGTATTAGAAATCTACGACATCCGTTAAAAATACGATTACCTTTAATTAATTCTTCAAAATTAATATTAACTTAAATATATTTATTTATTCTTATTATTAAATATGAATATCACTTGTTTTTGAAATATGATTTTGAAATAAATGTGTGCTTAAGAAAGAAAGAGAAAAAAAAAGAAATTTTTATTAATGTGTTTGACAAGAGTGTGGTTTTACTCCTACGTATCTCCCGGTGCGATAGAGAAATCAAAATTACGTAGTTTTTGGGTAGAAAATGTGGATGTGTTGATTACATTAATGACGCTGTGTTTTGTTGTTGATAAAATAAAATAAATTGTTTTTTACAAAAAAAAAAAAAGTTTACTTGATTTGAATAGTTATTTTGAAATGCAAGTTTTAGGACTATCAAGTTGTACAACTTGTATCTAAAAAAATCAAATAATAAAAAAATATCACATTTAATTTAATCCATTCAAGAATATTTTATTATTTTCAGTTATAAAAATGAGCTTTTAAACCTCCAAGTTGTATCACTTGTGTTATAACTGCTCAAAGATTAAAAAAATGTCACATCTAAATAATTATTTTAAACTAAATTTCGTATATTTATTAATTTATTTGTGAAGATGAGTTTTAGAATTATCAAGTCGTCACAACTTGCGTTCTACCAACTCAAAGATTAAAAAATATCACATTTAATTAATCTCCAATATTTGATTATAATTTTATCTTTATTTCCTTTTTAAGAATTAAAAAGTTGTGCTAAATATTAAATAAATTTAAATGATTCTATGAAATAAAATTAGTAATAAACACAAAAACAAAATAGCAGCAAAAGAGTTATATGGACTTGTAGCTTGATTTGTTAAATAAACCAAAACACATTTTAATAATAGAACCAAAAATACTAATTACAAGTGTGAGCTTCTTTCAAAATACTTTTTAATTAAATAAGTGAAGAAAACAAAACTCATTTTAATATTAAATAGCACAACTCAAAGACAAAAAGAAAAATCGATTATTACTCACCGATGAAATAAATGATGTTTATTGCTATTTAATTACATTCATAATTTTTTATATTAAACAAAATTATTTATGTCAACTTATAATTATTAGTTAACCTGAAAATAGGAATAACAGGAAGAAAGCAGCATCAATCATGTCCAATAGACAGTGAGAAAGCAATCATGTCTTTACAAACACACCCAAAAAAAAGGATCTTAGGCAAAAAGAAAAACATGGATTTTAATCTTTACAAACACAAGAGAAAAAGGATCTCAACCAAAACACTCCCACACAAACAAAACAAAATTTCTATCTTTTGATTTTTCTTCCCCCTTTGATTGATTTTTTTCCTCAATTAATAGGCTAAAATGTTGAAACTATGTGACCATGAGATAAAATCAAGTTATGGATTTTTTTTATTTATAGTTTTTGCAGCAAAATCAAACAATCTCATATAATTAAGGAATTAAGTGGGTGACCTTTTTAATTGAATATTCAAATGGTAAAAACTAAACCTTATTAATTAAGAAAAGATTTAAAGCAAAGGATGTGTGGTTGCTTGCAGAAAGAAGAAAACGTACAAGAAGGAAGAAAGCAAAATGAGTACTTTTATTTATTTTTTTGGTTTTTATTTTCTTTAATTTTATGTGTAATATAATGTGAACACATATGTAAACATGGACTCAAGATTTCTTGATTTTATTGGTCTTCTGGTTGTAAAATAAACAGGGGGGGCGGTCTTGGGGTGCAAAATTTGCGACTTTTCAACCAAAGCCTTTTGGGGGAAGTGAAGATGGAGGCTATTAACCGATGAACCCTCAATTTGGCATCATGTTATGGTAATCAAGCTAAGATTTCACCCCAATTTCGAAAACCTCGGGCCTGTTCCGTATGGTGGAGATATTATAACATCCTTGATCAAATGACTAAAAATAATTAAAATTTCAAATTTTAAAATAGTCTAATTTATAGATTATTATGATTAATATATTATTATTATTATTATTATTATTAGTATTATTTGTATCCTAATTGTTATCAATAACCAATTAGCTTAAAATAAGGTAACCATTGTTTGTTTGTTAGAGACTTATAACGTAATAATATTAAATTTTTTTTTTAAAGGTTTATGTGCAATAGATAATAACAAACAAACCAATTATAACAACATTTTGTTATCTAACTATCTAATATTAAAGAGTCAAACAAAATAACTGATCCTAAATTAATTCAATATGTACTAGTTTTATTTGTAACAATCAAGAGATACTAGTTTACTAGAGCAAATATAGGATACCTAGTCAAATTATTATATAAATATTTAAATATATTCCAAAATAAAGAAGAAAAATATTGAATTAAATACTCAATAGAGAGAACTATTCCAAAATAAAGAAGAACAAAAGTACAGTTGCGGTTGCACTAGCGATTAATAGCAATTAACATCTACAGAAACTTTTTATCAAGGAATCCTTCAGGAGGTGAGTAACCACACCCTTTAAACTTTCATGGTACATTTATTTTGGGAATTTGGGATGGAAAAAGAGTTAGATATTTTGAATGGTATTTCTAATAAAAATAAAATTTTTTCGAGAACCTAACTCTATTAAAATTGGGATTTTATTAACTCTATTAATAGATTATGAATTGTTTTAGTCTGTCATAAGTATTCAGTTAAGAGAGGTCATGGATCCATGCTCTTATTTTCTTCAAAGTTAGCGAGTGAAGGTATTCTTAAGATAACTTTTAGGACAAGATATGGACACTATAAGTAAGTAGTGATGCCTTTTAGAGTTACCCTTGTCCCTGTTATGTTTATAGATTATGAATCCATTTTTTAGACATTTCTTAGATAAGTTTGTGGTGGTGTTCATATATGACATTTTAATATACTCTAAGAGCTTAGGCGAGCATGAGAAACACGTGAGGATGGTATTGCAAGTATTGAGATATAATAAATTGTATGCAAAACCTGAGAAATGTGAGTTATGGTTTGATGAGTTGAAGTTTTTAGGACATAGCTTCTCTAGTAAAGGAGTAAAATTTGACTCTAGCAAAGTAGATGCATTATTTAGTTGGTCTGTCCTAAATCAGTGACTAAACTAAGGAGTTTCCTAGGATTGATGGGTTTGTAACACCCCAAATTTCTAATTAATATATAATAGTAATATTATAATAAATTATAATAAATTATATTATATGTTGTGATGTGATATCAATAGTGGGGGATTCCTAAGTGGAATAGTGGGTAATTCCCTAAGTTTGGGAGCTACAATGCAAAACAAGAGTACCCCGACCGTCGCGTATATGTGTCTCGGGTTGAGTTGAAGGGATCTATGAGGACTTGGCTATTCATGAATTGTCCGTCCACTCATGTAGTGACATACTATCATGCCTTCTAACCAAGTACTTTAGAGTAGAATGGTACCAAATGATGAAGAAGTATAAAGTATAGGACATGCATAAAATTTCATCCTTGTAACAATTTTATTGTGATTGAATTAGATTAACCTTTGATATTATGTTCTGGAATGCTTCTCTTTGTTTATGTTGTTTTGACTACTTGCGTGTTCTCCTCGTTTATCTTATAATATTACATAATTTTTAAACTCACCATTCGTTGTTTGTGTTTCGTGTTTGCGATGGACATAGATGAATTAGTAGCTGTAGGTGATGACTAGTACCATCAGAGTGGCAGAAGCCATATTGTCTTGAAGACTTTTATTATATGCTTTTTTTACATCTTTTTAGTTTGGGAATTCCCGACCTATATTTACAATTATTACTAAATTTATTTACATGTACTTCCACAAAATTTTGTTGTCTAAAATTATGATTTTGAGTTGTTATGTTTGATAGAAGATTTTGGATTAATGTGAATGTTAAGTGATTACGTGATCCCCTTTACCTTGAAAAAAAATGTTTGAAAGTTTATATATTTTTTGAAGAATTTTATTATTTTAAAAATAATAAGAAAAATATTAAATATTAATTTGGGGTTTAGGGTGTCGCAAGGTTACTATAGGAAATTTATAGAGGGACTTTCTAGCCTACCTTACCTCTCACCAAGTTTACTAGAAAAAGGAAAACTTGTGTAGAACCAAGAATGCGAGGATAATTTCCAAGAGCATAAGTGAAGATTAATTTTAGCACCTGTTTTAGTTATACTAGATCCATCCATGAATTTTGTGGTTTATTGTGATACTCCTAAAAATGGTTTAGGATGTGTTTTAATGCAAGAAGGAAAAGTGGTAGCTTATGCATCTAGACAACTTAGGTCAAACAAGGAGAATTATCCAAGTCATGATCTTGAATTAACATATGTAGTCTTTGCTCTTAATGTTGAGGCAAGATCCCAATTTAATGTTCACTTTTGCTTCCCACACCCCTCAATTTTATTTTAAAACCCAAAATACCCAAACTACCATTCCCTCTTTATTCGCTTAACACCTTCATCTTCTAACTTCATCATCTTCATATTCATTAACCTAACACCTTCATCTTCAATCATCTACATTCTTGAATCAAGTAAGCAATCTTCAATCATTTTCAACCCTAAACACAGTATAATCTTCAATAAAGTAAGCAATCTTCAATCATCTTCAACACCATCTTCAACAGCTTCCACACCATTTTCAATCACTTCAAGCATCTTCAATCAAGTAAGCGATGGTGTTTTCGTTTTCGTTTTTAGGGTTTAACTCTCTTGGTTTTGAATGTTCATCAATGGGTTTGGAATTCTGGGTATTGAATGTTCATCTATGGATTTGGGTTTGATGGTGTTTTCTGGGTTTGATGTATAATGATGGATTTCATATACGTGAAGTGAAATCAAGTACGTGAACTTAGATCACGTAGGTAGACGTGAACTCATTTCACGTATGTTGATGGAGTTCACGTACGCAAACTCAGTTCACGTAGTTTGATGGAGTTCACGTACGTGAACTCAGTTCACGTAGGTTGATGTTAACATAAGTTGGCGGTGTTCTTGTGGAGTTCACGTACGTGAACTCATTTCACGTACGTGAACTCATTTCACGTATGGGTTTATGTTTTTGTACTTGCATAAATGTTATATTGATAATGATTATGATTTGTTTATGCAGAAATGGTGCGCACAATGTTTACTGATAGAGAGGGTTGTGTTATACTCGACGAATGGACTGATAGAGAGGGTCGTGTTAGACCAACCGCTTCTGCACATGCTCACCGTTCCCAGCATGAATTACGTGAACAACGAAGATTACAGAATCAACAAGCATAACAGGCGCAAGCAGAAGAGGCCCAAGTGGATGAGGCCCAACCTGAAGCAGATGACGGATATCCTTGTGGTCCGGTTGACAGGTCCGTCCTAAGGACATATGGGGATCATGTTGCGATACGACTATGGGACGACGTGGTAAATTTCTGAATCAAATTAAATATTTAATATTTGCTTAATGTGTTTGAACTTATATTTGTTCGGTTAATTTATTTCAGGATTGCAGAGAGTTAAGGTTTTTAGCAATGGCAAAAAATTAAAAGAAGTTGTCATTGAAAATCAAGAGGTTGAGGAACTTGTTAAAAGTTCTGGTTTATATACATTGCTAAAATGCAGCTACGAGATGATCAACAAAGGTCTAATTTCTGCCTTTGTCAAGAGATGGCATCGCGACACCAACAACTTTCATCTTCCAATTGCGGAGATAACCATTACTTTGGACGATGTCTCTTCACTGCTGCATATACCCATCACCGGTGCATTCTTCAGCGTTAATATATTTAACAAGGATGACGCTGCAGAATTATTGGGATAACTTCTTGGGGTTAGTCTGGCTGCTGCATATGCTGGGTTTAACTTGACGCGGACAACCACTGTTCGGTACAGTTGGTTGCTTGACGTATACCATCAGCGTTGTGCTAATCAGCATTGGTAGATGGCTACGAGGTCAGGATTGCAGAGAGTTAAGGTTTTTAGCAATGGCAAAAAATTAAAAGAAGTTGTCATTGAAAATCAAGAGGTTGAGGAACTTGTTAAAAGTTCTGGTTTATATACATTGCTAAAATGCAGCTACGAGATGATCAACAAAGGTCTAATTTCTGCCTTTGTCAAGAGATGGCATCGCGACACCAACAACTTTCATCTTCCAATTGCGGAGATAACCATTACTTTGGACGATGTCTCTTCACTGCTGCATATACCCATCACCGGTGCATTCTTCAGCGTTAATATATTTAACAAGGATGACGCTGCAGAATTATTGGGATAACTTCTTGGGGTTAGTCTGGCTGCTGCATATGCTGGGTTTAACTTGACGCGGACAACCACTGTTCGGTACAGTTGGTTGCTTGACGTATACCATCAGCGTTGTGCTAATCAGCATTGGTAGATGGCTACGAGGGTATTTGTTTTATTTTTAGTGGGTTGCACCTTGTTCGGCGACAAGAGTGCCTTCGTAGTGAGTGTTGCCTACCTTGAATGTTTCAGAGATCTCAACTCATGAAAGGGATATGCATGGGGTGCTGTTGCGCTTACTTACGTATACGAAAATCTTCGAGAAGCAAGCATGCACCAGACTAGAACGGTATCAGGGTATCTAACACTATTACAGGTATTTGCGCTTGCTTTTCTGGTTTGATTTATTTCCTGATTTCGTGGTTTATTGCTTTACTGATTTATGAATATCTTATTATATATGTGCAGGCGTGGGTGTATGAGCATTTTCCAGCATTATGTGTGAATTGTTGTAGGCTATCTCAGATTTATGATGAGGACTATCCAAGAGCACTTAGATGGAAGCCAAAACGGGATAAAGGTTTGGTTGTTCCATTTAGGAAAGCACTGGACGAGATTGATGTTGATGGCATATGTTGAACACCCAACAAAGAGCATAGATCGAAGCGACCATTTGAGGTTATTTCATTATTCAGAGGGTGGATACGCTGGGGTTCCAGGATGTATGGTCACTTGCCAGATAGGGTATTGCGTCAACATGGACATGTCCAAACCATCCCTGGTTTACCTTTGGGGATAGTAGGTTAGACGATCACATAAGAGGAAATGGACATCATGTTTACCCAATACGTTGTACATGTAGTTGACGCTGGGGCAGTTGTACACAAACATGCAGACTGTGCAAATGAGTACATGGATTGATTTCGGCGGATTTCTCATCCATATATCATTCGTAGAGAACCAGTCTATGTAGCACCTTCTATTGTAGAACCAGCTGATGATGATCATGCTTCAGAAGAAACAACGGTAAATTCATTTAAATTCAATTTATATCTTTATTAAATTAATTAGTCATGTAATTAATTAATGTATTTTTTAATGCAGCGTCGAGAAATACAAATTGCAGAGGAGCTTCTTGGTCGACAACTGGTATTACCTGATGGCATCGCACTCGTGAATGAATTGATTTTGATATTGCGATCTCAGAGGGATGGTGGTAGAGATTAGACTCATGTAGTGCCATATCGTAGGAGACATAAACATACTTAGGATTTGTATTTGTTTTTTGAATATTTACTTTGGATATTTATTTTTGATATGTATTTTGGATATCTATTTTGGATTTCAGATATTTTGGTTGCTGATATTTTGGATATATTGGATATCTATTTTGGATTTCGACAATATTAATTAAACAACTTCATTATATTTGAATTCATACAATATTAAATGCCATCAATGTTTGGATATTTATTATATTTGAATTCAACAATTTAGTTTACAATAACTTCATTTATAGTTTCTGGAATTATCTGCAACCAATGTTGCATGTGATCCTGTAAATAAATTCTCATTGCCGTGCTTCTTCATTGCAATAATTTTACCACAAATTACTTGCTGGTGGTATAGGGGAATATGACTTTAAGTAAACATGTTAAATTACATAACAATTATAAATCAATTAATAATTATAAATCAATAACAATTATAAAATGAATTATCAATAATAATTTAATATGACAACTAATACCTGTACGAAATGACAGTTGTTAATAAATACAATAACAATCACACGATAATCTGACATAGATGTTGGTGGTGGACTTCGAAGTGGAAAATATGTTTGCGATTGGTTAAGTGATAATGCGACGACAACCAAGTTAAACTTCGAAGCAATCACATATCCCATTTCTGGAAGTGTCAGCCAATTGTGCTTCGATGCAACTTGCTCAACATACACATTGTGTATAAGTTGTCGAACATAATTTTCTCCACCAAATAGTATCTCGTAATGAGACATGAACTCTTGAAGCTCTATCACACACTGTTGACGGATGAATGCCCAACAGTTCTCACCCATTCCAAGTAAAGCTGCAACTGCACAATATCCACAATTACCATCATCACCGACATGAATAATGTCATCTATGAATTTATGAATTTCAACTGGCAACCAATCTTTGAAGAGGAGAACTCTTGGTTGTTGAACTTTTTGCTAACTGATGGTCGAGGTGTGAGCTTTTGGACTGATGGTCGAGGTGCGAGCTTTTCTACTTTACTGGTATCTATAGTGCTACATGCATTTGTACCACTACATCGAACACTTGCATCCACATACTCCCACCAAGATGGATCATGTTTGGTTGATTTATCTCTTTTTGATACCTTACTTTTGCCTTTTTTTGGTGCACCTTTTGTTTTAACCTTGGCAACCGGTGGAAACATCGACGTAGTCGATGAATATGCGATCTCTCTTAATTTACCTTTAAGTGAAATTTGCCAGGTACATCAAGTTCTTCAAACTTTTTCACTGTGACATCCATTTCATGTTTCACAGATAACTCTGAAGGTTTACTCGATGCATCAACATGGAAAGTTAATTTACTCCACCAAACATGAATAACGTCTAATGGAATGGAACGTGGGATCATACTATACGTGGCTATTTCACATGCACAAGGTAGACCATGTGTTGTCCTAATTGTGCAACGACACTCAGTTTGATCAATACCTACATACTTCACGCGGTCATACTCTGCTGCAATGTGATCTATTGCATTTTTTGACACAACACCACGCAAATTTGCGTATAATCTGTTACTATATCGATGCACCTTTTGAATGATGCTCTTTTCAAATGATGTTATTATCTCATTGTGTTGTAATACAATCATGCTATTGATGGTTTCCCAAACACTCCATATATCACCAATACTATCTTGTAATATCCTTTTCAAACTCCAATGCGCCAACTCAACCCTTTGTGTTGTGGTGTTCCCAAAGTGCATAACTCTATTTGTCCACGCCTCAACAAACCTTTCCTTGTGAGGAGTTAACCACTGCTCGTGTACATAATCATGAAAAATAGAATAGCTACTACAAATTCCTTCAAATATAGTCAACTTCATGTAGTACTGAGCTTCATCATAACTATAAATAAGAGCCTCCCATGCCTCCATTATTTGCACTTGCTTCTTTTTTGGAAACACAGTCATCTTGCACTTGGCTTTGACATTCTTGCATATATGAAACAAGCATAATAAATTCACTGCTTTTGGAAAACATTTTCATCCGCGTTCATCAAAGCAAGGTCTCTATCAGTAACGATGACTTCAACTTCACCACTTGTAATATGTTCTTTTACCATTTGTAGTGCCCACATGAAGTTATCAACACGCTCAAACTGTAGATATGAAAATCCCACACAAAATGTCATTTTAGTAAATGTAACACCAATAATCTCAAGTAATGGCATTCGTTACCTACAGGTCTTGTAAGTGCTATCCATAATCAATACTATGTGAAAATTATTTACAAGAGTGATAGCGTCTGGAAGAGCCCAAAATATGTCCCTCAACTCATCTGAACCCTCTACCTTCCTATATCAATAGACGTATTTGTCGTGTTCCATCAATGTCAAAAGATGTTGCATTTATGTTCAATTACCTCTAAGTGATGAACGATATGCTTGACGTGCAATGTAAAATTGTTTTATTGTCATCAAACTTTCAACGTTATGATCCCTTAGTGTCATTAAAATGTTTTTTGCTTTTACCAAGTTCTTTGTCATATCACCAAGTACATTTTTCTCATCTTGTGACAATCGGCCTAAGAAAGAGTTACCGATCAGTTTTTTTAGCCAATTCGTGGTTATGGAGACCACATTTTACATGCAAATACCATCCATCACCAACACTTGATCGTGTTCCTCTCAATCTAAATGGACATTCACATTTTCTAGTCCAAGTACTCCTCGTAAGATTAGGATTCTTCCAAGGTCTATATTTACCACTTCTTTCACAACCAAGAATTAATTTTTTTCTTTGTTCTCGGTCGTGCTGCCGCAGCTTCAGATCTAAAAATCACAACAACAATTCCATTTTCCCTTCCAACATTTCTAGCTCATTTCAATAATTCATCTTGTGTATCAAACATCAGGACAGTGGTAAACACACCAGTCAAATAAATCATAACAGGTTCAACTCCGTCATTCATAGCATAAAAGTTAGGTTTCACATCATCATACATTTCTTCAAAATAAGGATCCAAATCATCATACATTTCTTCAAAATCAGGTTCCAAACCTTCATACATTTCGTCACTATTGTCTCCCCCTTGATCCATTTAACTGCATCCAATAAATTACATAAATATAACATAAAAAATCCTAACTCCTAAACACAATAAAAAAAAAATCCAAATTTTATCAGCTTTACGTGAACTGAGAAAACATATGTATACGTGAACTCAGTTCATGTATCACATAGGTGAATATACATGAACTCAGTTCACGTATTACTGACATTTTACAAATTTCACTCCTATATGTGAACTGAGTTCACGTAGCTCATATGAATTTTAAACCTCCATTGATGTACGCAAACTTAATTGATGTACGTTTACGTAAACTTAATTCACGTAGCATCAGAATTTTCTTAATGTCATCAAATACGTGAATTCATTTCACGTAAACGTATGAAACCCAGATTTTGAAAAAAATATTCAGCAACAGAACACAAAATACATACCTACTTGATTTGAGTCACAATAATGATGAAGATGTTGAAAATGATTCAAGATTATTGAAGATGAAATGTATCAAAATGATTGAAGAATATTGATGATGGTAGGTTAATGAAGATGAAATGATGAAGATAGAAAATGAGGGGTTAAGTGAATAAAGAGGGAAGGGTAGTTTGGGTATTTTGGATTTAAAAAAATTAAGGGGTATGGGAAGCAAAATTGTTAATGTTTTGATGTAAACAAACAAATGTTAATTAAAGACTCTAATTATGATTCTAAATGATGTGTTAACTTACATGTGCTCTTGAGTGTAATAATTCAAGATAGGTGATAGGTACTAAGCAATGCAAGCAAAATCAGTTTAAAGGAAAAAGCAAAAAATGAACAAAAAAGAACCAAAAACGTTCTTGACAAATTCTGGTAAAACCAAGAAATTTCTCCTCGTTTTTCCATTTTCATCAAGCAAGAACAAATCAACTATTAATGCAAGGAAAACACTTTCAAATTATGAATGCATTTCTAGTACATCTACAAGGCATATACATCTCTCATATCAACAAAAGAAACACTCCAAAATATCAAAGAGTAAGAGGCACGACTCAAAGCGAAAATGACAAATGATGATTCTCCAACATGGTAACATCAGACTCTAGAATGATAAATATTCTCAAGAATGATAATATCATTCTCCAGTATGTTAAACATCAGTCCCTAGAATGATAACGTCATTCTCCAGCTTGTTTTGCACGAATCAAAAGGCACTCTTAATCTGAATACATTAAGCATATCTCTAAGGATTTTGTGTGCATAAACAAAGGATCATCACCATCAAGAATGAGAAGCTACAAATCAGACATTATTATCACAGAAGCAACACCGTAGAATATTCAAGCCAAGAACATTCATGGTTTAAAAAGTATGGTCTTTGGTCAAATCTGACATATGACAACTAGACACTTTCTAATGATCAAATAGCTATCATCAACCTCCTTGAAGCATATAAGAGGAACCTCAAGCTCATGGAAGAAGAAGAACTTCAAGTGCTAAGAAAATACATCACTTATATACTTGAAAGCGTCAATTTTGTTTTCTTCTTCAAATATCATAATCATTCTACTAAATTCTTTTGTAAATAATCTATTCTCAAACATGAGTTGAACATACTCAAATTCTACCAATCTCTTTAAATCGTTATTGTGTAAACTCAATACTATCATGGTTGTTTACAGTTTGAGAAGTTTGTAGAAAATCCTTGTATGTTTAAAAGGTGAATTTTAAAATCCTCTATAAAGATTGATAAGTGACCTAATTAAATCCCTTTCTGAGTGGAAAGGAATTGTTGTTACAGATCAACGTTGATCTGAACAAAACTGTGTAAAACCAAGAATGTTTTTCGTTTGAACGCTTAGTGGAAAATCTGACACTTGTGAGGACTGGACGTAACCTGAGTTGGGTGAACCATGACATATCATTGTGTGATATCTCTTCCCTTATCTCTATTTACTTTAAATTTTTTTATTATGATCAAGTTAAATAAATAAGCTAAACTGTTGATTTTAACTAACAAATAACGTTCTCCCTTTTCTGTTTCCAGAACCAAGAACATTCTCCGTTTTCACAACAGACACCAATCTTGTGTTATTTTCTTAAGTTTTAACATGAAATTTTAAATAGGGGAATTTACAATTGAAACCCCCTTCGTTGTAAATTAACATTGCAACTTCACTTAAGAATTGGAGGCATTACTTGTATGGAGCAAAATTTGAGTTTTTTTAGTGATCATAAGAGCATTAAGTATTTGTTTGATAAAAAGTTATTAAATATGAGATAATGAAGCTGGATGGAGTTTCTTAAGGACTACGATTTTCAGTTGAAATATCACCCTGAGAAAGCTAATGTAGTGTTTGATGCTTTAAGTAGAAAATCCTTACATGTGACTTGTATGGTGGTACAAGAGACAAGCCTATTAGAGGAGTTTAGATATATGAATTTGGATGTGTCCCTTAATGCTTTATGCTTGAATCTGAATCGGCTAGAAATCAATAGTAACTTGAGAGGGATAATAAAAACAGAATAACTATTAGATAAAGTATTGCATTCTCTTCTGGACAAGGAGAATTATACCTTACCTAGTGATGGTTTAACATTGTTTAAGAATAAGATCGTTGTTCCTAAGGAGGGGAGTCTTATGGTTAAGATTTTAGAGGAAGATCATAATAGTAAGTTCACGATCCACCCAAGAATAACTAAAATGCATCAGGATTTGAGAAAAGTGTATTGGTGGCCTGGAATGAAAAGGATGTAGCTAGCTTTTTGTCTATGTCTAATATGTCAGAAGGTAAAGATTGAGCACCAAAAGCCTAAGTGGAAATATGAGAGGATATCAATGGATATTTTTATGGGTTTTCTTGAGACGCGTTTGGGTTTTGATGCCATTTGGATGATAGTTGATCGATTGACCGAATCAGCTCATTTCCTACCAATTAAAGCATATTATAGTTTGGATAGACTAGTTGACCTCTACATTAAAGAGATAATACAGTTATATACTATACACACTTCTATAGTATCAAATAGGGATCCACAATTTACCTCTAGATTTTGGAGAACTTTTCAGGGGGGGTTTTGCTACTAGACTGAGATTTAACACAACTTACTATCCAAAGACGAATGGTCAATCAAAGAGGACTATTCAAATTCTTGAGAACATGCTTAGAGCTTGTGTTCTAGATGAAGGTGAGAGTGAGGCACTCTACTAGAAAATTTTGATAACAACAATTATCGCTCTAGTATGGGTATTGCACTGTATGAGGCTCTTTATGGAAGAAAGTGTAGGTCTCACTTAAGTGTATCAGTGTGAAGTTAGGGATAAGTCTTTGTTAGTATCTTATTTAGTGCAAGAGACCACTAGTAGAATTCAACTTATTAGGGAAATGATGCATACGACGCAAAGTAGGAAAAAAAGTTATGTTCACAAGAGAAGAAAACCATTGAAATTTCAAGAAGAGGCACATGTATTCTTAAGAGTCACTTCTAAAACTGAGGTGAGAAGGTCAATGAAAGTCAATAAAATATAACTCTTGTTTCATGGGTCATTTTCAAAATCTAAAGAGAGTAAGATATGATGCTTATCAATTAGCTATTCCTTCACATTTATATAACCTTTATGATGTCGTACTTGATTCTCAACTCCGAGCATATGTGTCAAATAATTCACCATGATAGTTAGTCCAAATTAAAAAAATAATTTAATCTTTAATCCTAGATATATAAGCCAGAGATGACTATTTCAGAATCAGAGGAAGAAGTGATATGACAATATCCATGTCGTTGATGCAAGTACATAAGCATCTTTAGATTTGCACCAGTTGGGTCACTTTGATTTAATTCAGTTTGACGTAAATTTTCGGGACAAAAATTCTTTAAGGAGGGGAGAAAATGTAACATCCTAAATCAAAGCACTAAAAATAATTAGAATTTCAAATTTTAAAATATTCTAATTTATAGAGTATTATTATTATTATTATTATTATTATTATTATTATTATTATTATTATTATTATTATTACTATTACTATTAATACTATTATTATTATTATTATTATTATTATTATTATTATTATTATTATTATTATTATTATTATTATTATTATTATTAACCAATTTGCTTAAAATAAGGTAACGATTATTTTGTTTGTTAGAGACTTATAAGGTAATAATAGGAAGTTTATTTTTTATGATTGTTTGAATATGTATTCTTTTAAAGATTGTTTTATTATGTGTTCTCGAATTATTATTGTTATTATATATTCAAATGAAATTTATATTGTAAATATGATTTTATGAAGATGATTGATAAAAAAAAAATGAATTATTTTTATTGTATGTTTTTTAGATGAGCTTATTCTCCTTATGAATGAGTCTTGTACCCCATAGTTATTTTTCCGGATGAGCTATGTGCTCCATATTGATGGGTCTTGTACTCTACATATAGATGAGTTTTCAACTCCACATGAGATGCGTTTTAAACTCCACACGGATGAGTCTTGTACCCCACATATAGATAAGTTTTAACCTCCACATGAGATGAGTTTTAAACTCTACGTCTTGTACCCCACATATAGATGAACTTTAAACTCCACATGAGATGAGTTTTAAACTCCATACGGATGAGTCATGTACCCCACACTAGATGAGCGGGTGCTCCACATGATGAGATAGTACACACTTTGCGGAAGTAGTATATCTCCATATAACGATGAGACGTCATTGAATTGATTGATTTAATTTATGTAGAATAAATGTGTGCATTAGATTTAATTGATTACTATAGATGTGAATTATCGTTAATTTAACTTATTAGTTTTTATTAATTATTGGAAGTAATTGGTTATAGTAGAATAATCTTAGTTATATCATGTATATCTAATGAATGTTTTTGGAACAACGCAGGTGCCATGATCGACTTTTTCAGTGACCGTGCCGGCTGAGAACAATACTTGTTTTAAAATTGTGTGTACTATTCATTGGGATTTAGTATCTTATTAAAGTGTTGTTTTCATATACTGACACCGTCAGGGACGTCGATAGTTGAGAAGTCATATCTCATTTGATAAGAGTAATTTCCTTAGCTTAGGTTAGTAGATCAATAATAAGTAGACATAGTGTCTTTATTGTATTTTATTTGGGGATTAGTTATTAAATGCCCAGTTTTGAATATTATGATTATTAAGAAATTTTCAGCTGTAAGGTTTTATTTTAAGAATTTTACATTATTATTTCTTTTGGAATTTTCATTATTTATTATAGCATATTTTCTCTTATATAAATATGAAAACTTTTTCGTTATTACCTCAATTTTTATACCCACATAATTAGGCGTTATAGATATCACCCATTTAGGATATGATTTTGTTTCGAAGGCTACTTGGTTTTCGAATCAGGTTGTTAGACAAGATGGAAATGGATCAATGACATCTTTCTGGTATGATGAATGGGTATGGGACTATCCTCTTTGTGAGAAATTTCCTAGATTGCACTTGATTGAAAATGGAAGAGACTCGAAAGTCACCAGCACAAAGCCTTGGGACCATGGATCCTGGATTTGGGATATTACTTGGAGAAGAGCATTATTCATTTGGGAACAACAGTTGTTGGTAGACTTATTTGACCTTCTTACAGGCGTGTCGATATCTATGGATGATGATCAATGGTTCTAGATTCATGATACTAATGGCCATTACAGTGTTAAATCATCTTTTGAGGCTCTTTCAGAGAGTTGTCATTGGTGGCTGAGCTTTCAACGAATGACCTTAAAACCTTCAAAACGGTGTGCAGAAGCATTGCGCAGCTGAGGTGGTTGCCTTCTCTTGGCAGTTGCTTTTAGATAAGGTGATTAAGACCTAAAATGAGTTAATTTGAAGGAAAAATAAAGAAAATTTCAAGTCAAGATATAATAGTTTTTAGTTTTATTTGTGTTTAATTTGAATTGTAATAATTTTAGTTAAGTGGTGTAAGCCCAATATGGATATAGAGAATTGACTTTTGTCCCATTTTAGGAATAAGGTAAATCCTTCTTTAAATACCTTGTAAGAGTCTCATTTTTTATAACATCGAAATGAATTAAAATTTCTCTAATGAGAATTGTGAGTGAGATGTGTCTCCTCTTTGAGTTCTTGTATTAGAGCTTACTTAAATCTTATCAATGGATTTATTACTATTGCGGCGATTCCACATTGGCTTATTAATTATCTTTGATTGTGGCGCCTTCTTCATCTTCTCCATCTAACCCATTTTTGTTTGTTTCTTTTCCCTTTTATTTTACCACATTATCTCAAGAAATCACTTGGTTAGATCTTTAATCTCATGTGGAAGCACTCAAATCCACATCATTTGGTATCAGAACTCTAGGACTTTTTTTTGAAAAGAAGAAAATACTTTGGGTGAAATTAGAGAAATGTTCTATATGGTTCTTCTTTGAACCAAATTTGGATCTTATCAAGATCCTCTTACTCTTGTGGTGATTCTACCTCGATCATATCATTCCTTGTTGAGTGTGGCGATTTTTATTATTTCATTCATTTTCCATATTTTCTTCTTTGTGTTCTCCATTTTATTTGATACTTTGTTTGAAAATATCACTTGGTTAGATCCTATAACTAATATAGAAACACTCGAATCCATATCATAAGGTCTCAACTCAGAAAAACATGACTCATCATCAAGTCATTTGTGATGTATGGGCATCTATGTCTGTTCTATGAGATGGCTGAAGAGTTGGCCAATCATATTTTTTTTGACATGTTATTTGTTAATACAGGTGTGGTACCAAGTCTTCAGGTGGTTTGGATGGATTATTGCAATGTCGCCAGATTTCATCGACTTGTTTTCAGTATTTTTTTCTTTTGGAAATACCGATAAGAGTCAACGAAAGACTAGCTTCAATGTGGCACTTGATTGTATGGCTCATTTGGAAATCAACAAACGATGCTATCTTGTATACTAAGCCTCAGTTTAATTTAATTTTTGGAAGTGGTTTTTGGCCAAATTATGGGGATCAATGTCTACTTTCTATGAATAGGTATCACATTAGTCCTTATGTTTGACCCGTTATGCTTTAGTATCATTTGTAGTTGTTGTTACTCTTGATGTTTGAACCTTTCTTCGACCCTCCAGGTTTTATTGGTTGCCTTTAAAAAATATAATATTATTCATAGAAACACAAACAAACATTTTTACCAATTTCCCACAAGTGATGGGTAATTTTTTTGTATTTACATAGTTGTGGAAAAAAAAACAAAATCATATAGATCTAAACAAGTTGATGATTGCAACAAAGGACTCCTTGAGACACAAGGGGCAAACAAAACAGAAGCTTCACAAACCCTTTTGATATATTTAATTACATAACTGAACACGCATTTGGGTTATCATCATTAAAAAGCACCATCATCTTCATCTCTGGAGATTTAGGATCACCAATAGCTTGTGGGACATTCCTAACAAAACCAGTTGGTGCTTTCATGTCGTAGGCACCACGTGCATAAGGATAAGTTACTAAATTGTAGGGAACAAAAGGCCAAATGTCAGCCGTTTTTCCTGTGTTCTTCACCTCTTCTAAGACTTCCTTTGCATCTATAAAGCCAGTCACAGTTAATCTTTGTAGCTTTTGATTTACATCAAAAGATTCCACCCCTGAAACAAAACATTTCATAATAAATAGAAGATAATTTGGTTACGAGCAATAAGGTGGTTTAGTGTTAGTTTGGGAGAACATTAGCTACAAAAGATAAGTTAATATGTACTTTTTTTTTTTTTGTCTTAAGTCTTAACCATTTGATTTTTAAGGGAGTGCAATTTTGATAATCCAAGTTTAGACTATATAAATGTTTGACGCTGATAAAATTTTGTTTTGGTTAGAATTGAAAGTCGAATTCTTCTAATCAATTCTAACAAAAAGTTATCTATTATTTGAACTCAATCACTTGCTTAAATTTATTTAAGCTTAAATCTCCTTAATATTGTTGTCATCATTTGTTATTTTCAAAACTAATTGGTTGAACAAACAAAATCATCACCTTTACATAAGTAAGAAAATATATGAATTTGAAAACGGAATTATGGAATATCAAAAATATATTTTAAATTATAAAGTATTGAATTTAAATTTCTTCGAAAACAGTTGTAATATAATTATTAGTGCTACTTTGATTAAAAGATTTCATCTCAATTTTTTTGAAAAAAAATTATTTTTTTCATATTATTTTGGGTTATATTTGCACATGTTTTTTGAACTTGAGAGTAATGTATCCTATGTTTTTAGAGTTGCAACTTGACAAATTTATAATTTACAAATATGCCTAGTGACTTTAGTTTATTTTTGGGACTATATTGACTATATATATATATATATAAGTTTCGGTTAAACTTACACATGAGCATATTATAATACTTGTACGTACGACTTAGAGTCTGATCACGATAGCTTCGAAATTGTTTATAAAAAGACGATTTTTTAAATTAAATTAATGCATATAAAATGAATCAAATCTTACATACATATAGGTGGGGATAGCAACCATGTACCTACCAGGCTACCACTAAGATTACTTGGTATTAGTTAATTTTGAGCTTAAATATTTTTTTATAGTCCTAATTAATTACGTATGTGGCGTTTGTTGAAGGGGTTTTAAGTATGGGCTCACATGTTAATATTAATGGTATTTTTGTTTATTTTGATTTGAAAGAATTAGAGTTTAAACCAGCGCCCTAACATATTAAATATTTATACGGTTTTTTAGTCATTAGTGAATGTTATAATAACGTATATAAGATTTCATTCAAATTTAGACTTAAATATTTTTAAACCAAAACATTTTTAAAAAATGACTAAAATTTTTGAATTTATATATATATACACTACCAAAACAACAAAACTTATAAAAAAACCAAATTGAATTGAGATATTAATTTCAATTACTTAGAGTTTTAAAATTTAATAATTTTGTTATAATTATTTTATCCAAATAAATTTAGAATTAATAGATATTTGATATAAGACAGTTGAGTGATTAAATTTGGACCATATTTGATATAGATATATATATAATCATGATTGAAATTGTAACATAATTATTTAAAAATGTCACATAATTTTTTTGTCAACAACTAAGATTTATTCCTTTCATATTCTCATTATAAAATATCTCATTTGAAATGTTATATATATATATATATATATATATATATATATATATATATATATAT
>NC_021167.2:18244975-18266228 GCF_000331145.2 Cicer arietinum | reverse complement strand
TATATATAACAAGCAATTAAAATACCCGAAAAACAATGATATCGTTACCAACGCGGATATGAATGAAAAACGAATATCTTTATACGAACCTTCGAAGTCTTCCACCGCATTTCTAACTTTCCTTACACAACCTTCACAATCCATTTTCACCCTGATATTAACTGTCTAAATAAAATAAGAAATGAATTTCTTGATTAAAATAGACACAAAAAACCTCAATTGTATGTGTGTGAATTAATTAAAGTAGAGAGATATTAATAAAATTAAGAAAACCTTCTTGGGAATACGTTTCGCCGGTGGTTTTAAACAAGCAATGATATATTCTGAAAGATTTCTAAGAATACCCATTTATGTGTGCTCAAAGACCTTAAAATGTGGCAAGCGAACTTGTTATTGAAAAGAGAAAATTTGATATGAAACTAGATTGTTTGTGAACCTCACATCTAAGATATTATATAGCAGTAACAATATAGCAGCAGTCACAATAAATTACTAATTTTGTGTAATTAATGTTACTTGCACATCAATTTAATGACATACTATACTCTCCACGTCAAATACAAAAATTATTTATTTGTGCCAAATCAAATATAAAAAAAATTGATTGACTTGACTTTAGTTTTCATTGGCGGATGGGAGTTGGATTTGCTGCTTAATTTATTTGGTTTAAATAAACCATCATTTTCCTTCGAAATTTTCAGACAAATTTTATATTTGTTCACACACCTAGGAAGAACATAGGAAACATGGCGCCTAATTAAGTTTCGTGAACACTACACACTAGACACATACTTTTTGTTTAATGTATCATCACACTAGAGTTTTAATTTGCGGTTGTAGTTGCGAGAGTTTTGGATGTGGTTATTGCTAATTGTTGCGGCGTAAAACATTTCTATATATCCACAACCAATACATTAAACAATTCTATAAAATTATCATAATTTCTTATAAATACAAAATAAAAGAGAATTGGCAAAATAAAATAATTTAAAAATATATAATTTAAACAAATGATAACTGATTTTTAATACAAAGAAGGTTTAAGTGTATTTTTAATCTTCTAGTTTTTCAATTGTGCAATTTTTATTTTTCTAATTTAAAATGAGCGATTTTGCCCACTCACATTTACTCTCTTTTTTATTTTGCAATTACCCATATATTTTTTCCAAATTTTGCATTGATGTAACCAATTTTAGTGACGTGAAATGTCCAAGTGTATTTCAACATGGATATAAGTATTTTCAAAACATAAAAGAAATAGTGAAAATTATTAAGAAAAAACAAAACAAAAAATCCCTAACACCTTCATCTTTTTTTGTCTTCATCTTCTCATTTCTTAGAAAATCAGAAATCTCCTCATCTAATTTCTTGTCTAATTGTTTATTCCAAATTCAATTGAACTTTATACCATAGTCACAACCCTCCTCATCTTTACCCTCTCCAACACCCACTCCCACCCTCATGATGTTCACTCCTTCACAAACCTAATACTCATCACTACCACTCCGCCCTCCGAAAAATGGGTGCCCTCTACATAGAGGAACAAAACTCATGATCGACCTCATTATTTACAACATGTCAGATGAAACCACCCACAACGACTTCCACTTTATTGAGTTATAGATCGGCTCTAAGTTTCGACTCAACTGAAAACTGAATTCAATCTAAAAAGCACAGTCTCTAGGTTTTTTGACTGAGTTCCATTTAATCTTCGATGTTGGACGTCTTATCCAATGCTACCCAATTGTGTGAGATGCAAATTCAAATATGTGATATTCGTCAATGTGAAAACCGTTGTGAAACATGTGGTGGTGTGGTCGTCTGACATTGTTACTGTGGAGGAGGAGCTTGCGTAAAAGGAGGAGAAAGAGGAAGGAGCAAATGGGGGGCATTAATATTTTCTCCGACAATTTTCTGGTTTTCTAAGGAATGGGATGTGGAAGAAGAAGAAAGATGAAGGGGTTAAGGACTTTTTGTTTTTTCCCAATAATTTATGTCTTTTTTATTTTTTCTATAATTTTTTTTAAAAAAATGTTTATATTTATGTTGGAATACACTTGGACATACCACATCATTAAAATTGGTCACGTCACTGCAAAATTGAGAAGAAAAAAAATATGGAGGACTGCAAAATTAGAAATTGGGTAAATGTGAGGGGTTAAAGTCGCTCGTTCTGAACTATGGTGACCTAAATCGCACAATTAAGAAACTAGAGGGGACAAAAATGCAATTAAACCTAAAATAAAATTAGACTCAAATAAAGGAATACACTCTATTACGATTTTTATTGTAAAAAACAATGTCATGTTTTCACCATATATAATACATTTCACTATAAAAAAAAATTAAAAATTAAAAATAAAACATAAAACTTTTAATGAAGATCTTAAAATTTTAAGGGTGTTATGATTTTTCTTCAAAAATAATTAATTAAATATAAATTCAAATATTTTGAAAACATAACATACATGATACTTGCTACCACATGGTGGAATGACGTGAAGCAACACAATTAACCTTAACTTTAAATTTTACTTTGAGTATCATTTGGTGTAGTTCATATCCTAAAGACATAACCAAAAAGTCCCCCACATGGTTGTTGATGATAAGGATCTTGATAATCCAACGGTTAGTTGGTAGCCTGACGGAGTTTGACCACTTGGATATTAGTTATATGGATTGAAATAAGAATACTAATAAACAAGTGTGGATAAAATTATCTACTGCTCTAAGAAGAATCACCAATGTCAAAGTCACTTAAACTTTGCGCAATATTAGAAGAGGAAGAATCATGAAGTTGAACATTTCTTTTTCTTTTTTCGAACCTCTTTTTTTCCGAAATGTGACCACCTCTTTTTATATGAGGTAGCGAACTACCAAAAGGAGTCATATGAATTAAACTCATATAACACCTATAATTAGGTTGATATTTCTTCATATTGATCATTTAGAAATTGTTCACCATTTTCTTCATCATCATCATCACCACCGTCACCTTCATTAGCATCATCACCACCCCCATTACCACTATTATTTCTTGGTGAACTTAAGTTGTCGCCATTTTCATTAGAATCATCATTGTCATGAATAACTTCCATATTTTCATCAATTTTATCCATTATATCCAATCATTCAACATTTATTACTCCATCTAACAATGTATTTTCTTTCTCTTCTATCCATTAAGATCGAGGATCATCTCGAAATATATAATCAATATTTATTGGATCAAAACTAACTTCTATTTCTTTAATTTCGACTTTTCCCGAGTCCATCCCTCGTTTTCAACTTCATATTGTATGTGCAAAGACAAGCTTATGTAACATTTTATATTTCAATCTATTTCTTTTCATTGTGTGGATAGTTACATCTATTTTAACTAGTGTGGTAACCATGCATCGCACGAGTAAAGTTACATGTTAGGATTGTTATCGATTTTTAATTTTTAGAATGCTACTGATCATTATACATAATATGCATTTTATCACAATTATATTAACAAATAAAAATGTATGAAATAAATATATAAAAAATTAGATATTGTTGTGACTATTTTGAACAAACTTTATTTATTTCATTATTATGTTTTACGATACAAAACTTCTCATGCATCGGTGGCAACATATGTCCTTTATTGATTTGTATTATAAGTTACCATTAATTTACTATATAAGTTATAAAGTTGATTTGGTGATTTCGATAAGTAAATTAAGGAGCAAAGTGATAAAAGGGTTAAAAGCTTATTCTCCACTACAACATATATAATAATATTAATAATTGTTAATAATACTAACATTGATTATTTTGAAAACAATAATTTACTGTGACTTTGCTCACGTTTCTATATAAAATTATTCAAGAGACATATTAAATAATTAGTAATAAAATAAAAATTTTCTTTTAAATCGTGAAATACATCTTTTAACTAATTCACTTGTGGACACATTTGTCATTTGTCCATAAGCGCTATAAATATAAGACAGTTTTTGAAAAAAGTGTTTTCTAATAATATGTTTATAACAATGTTTTATTAAAAAGCAATATCTAAGGATTAGGCATACAAACTCGCTTTTACAAAAAAATGATATATGAAAGTTCCATATTAGTTCTTGGTTTATCTTGGGAAAAATAAGGAATTGGATATGGAAGTAGTATAATTGGTGTGACCCAATTCATATGTATGAATGCTCTTGAATGATGATGTTGTTAGTCCAACCATCTTGTAAGAAAGAACATGTGTCTTGGTCCAAGACAAAGTTTTTATGTCTCTTGATTGTGTTGATATGGCTTAATAATTATCTGGATGTCATTGTCTAAATCCAATTAAGAGATGAGAGAATGAACCTTTGCTCATTATTGAACCTAGTAAATTGTTGTTGTTTCTTTTTTTATTATATTGCTTATTTCTGTTTTTGAAACTTTTTTTCTCTATTTTCTTGATTAAATTGTTGTTTTTATGTTTATGTTTTTTTTTTAAAAAAATTAGTGGTCTTATTTTTAAACTAGTGTCTATTTTTCTTTTATTTGTTGGCTATTTTATTGTAGCACTTGTAATAATTTTAATGCATATTAAGTGTTCTTCAAATGTTGATTTGTGCATCAATCATTGAATGTGGTTGAAATGTGAAAGGTTGTGATATTAATGTTTACTTAATCAAATGAGCATAACGTGATCCTTGTGGAAATGTATGGAAATTTGAAATTGGTTATTGGTTTATTATCATGTCATGCATCATATATAATGCATGTAAGGCTATGTACAACTTTGTGTGAAATTCTTCATTGATATGGGTGATCATGTTATAACTTCATGCGTATTTTGATTATGACTTTGTGTGGCTTCGTGCAAATTTCTTTGTTGGTATCGATGATGACATATTTGTGTCATTCAGTCTTGCATATCATGTAAACTAACCACATGTGCATTTTTTGTGTTAATGTCTATCTGTATGTGAGTATTTTATTAAAAAAGATGATGCATAGGTGTATGTGAGTATCTTATTAAAAAAAATTATGCATATGGTTTGAGGAACTATAACTGTTACTTGTTTTGATTAACAAAATCATTTTGTGGGAACAATTTAAAGAACTAACGTTCTGATTAAGTTTGCAGTTCCCATATCAAGTGGATTTTGTATGATTTTACGTTGCATCCTCTAATGATTGGACTAAGATAAAGGAACACAAAGACTTCACTTTTGATTTCTTATTTTAAGTTTAGTGAACACTGTAACATCCCACTTTTTAGGACATCATCTCAAAATACTAAGTTAAATAAGATTCCATTTTTTTTAACGAAAATGTTTTAATTCTCACGCAAACAAAATACATAATTACACACAAATTTAACCAACCAATCGATAATTAATTAAAAACCCTCAAGTTTTATGATTCAAAAATGTCACACAAGAATAGAAGAATAATAACTGGTATGAACTAGAGTCTAATAGAAATAAAGTCCCTAAAGCTGACCACCACTACCCATATTAGAAATTAAAAGAAATACTTCGTCTATTCATCCGAAAACCCCTCCGGTTGCGAAGGCAAATTAGAGATGTCACCTGCCAAATGTAAGGGTCATCTCCAAATAACAAACACAGAGAAAATAGACATACATATATAGTTGTTATAGCAAAATATATAAATAATCATATACTTCATTTAACAGTTAAAAATCAAAAAGCACCAAGATACATATCAAACAAAATGTAGGAATCCTATTAATTAGACTATATGTCACTACCCTGTAGAGCAAAGAGTCCCACCCTTGGACAATGTCCTACCGTTGGACTTGTCCCACCGTTGGACAAATGCTCTTCAGAATTTCATGTTCAGTACTCCACCGTTGAGTATTCTTCTGAATCATGTTGCCTTTCCAATGAACTGTCGTCACATACTCGTGACTAAGTTCAGACCACCAATGCATGCATGAATGTCATCGCCTTAGTTAGTAACAAAATAGATCACTCAACCAGAGCATCGAAGACCATTCAACGTTGTCCTAAACCAACCTAGCTTAGACACAAAGTCATCACCTCGAATAATCATCCAATACCAATCAACATACACAAACCATTTAATCTCATAATATCATTCATAAACATGTAATTCAGATAACATACATTTTGAAGATAACATACAAACAAAACCAATACATAACATCATAGTATATTTACATCACGTATAATTCAAGTAGGAAAGCAAATGGAGTGATGCCCTTACCATTACCAAAGTTGTTTCTAGAATTATGTTTCACAAACTCTTGTTTCACTCGTGTCACACCTTCAATTAAGTAATAATTATCTTAATATTTAATTTATATATCAGCATCCACACAATTGTCTCATAAAAATTATAACTTTAACTTTCTAAAGGGATAACTATAACAACAACTTTCAACACATTCATTATTTCTAGAAGAAAAAAAAAAACACTATTTTTAACATCAATAAGGTTTCTAAAAATTTCTTCAAAAATTAACCTATCACAACAAAGCAATAAAGCCTACAAATGAAAACACAAGAAGAAGAAAACACCAAAAACCTACTGTTGTGCAAGCACTATTTCTCCCTCTATGAATGTCATTTTGCCGATCCGACCGTTGAAAACGAAGACCTGAACATTGCCAACCTGTTGTCCAAACATCAGTCCGATCCAACGGTTAACGAATGTGAAATCGATGTTTTTATGAGACTGATTTAACAAAATCGGTAATAGGTTTACTCCTCTCTTTTCTCTTTTGGTGGTTGCCTTTTCTATCAAAATAGTCTCTCTATTTTTTTATTTTTTTATTTTATTAACCTAATTGTAATTTATACTCCCTTAGTAGCTAGTAACAAGTAACTGACATATGGGTCACGCCCATTTAACATGATTCCCTCCCCATTTTATTATTTTTATTGTTATTCTTTTAACAACCAAACAAAACAAAACACGACACTACTATTATTATAAATTTATTAGTATTATTTCAATTAATTTATACGGAGGCATTATTTAGTTTATGTCTTTACTTATTATTTTTAACCAAATTAAATTAGCAACATATAGAGTCAAATTAAATAAAAACATATGCACTCCAAAAATAATAATTAAAATTAATATAAAATCTAGTAATTTCCTAATAAAATTAAATGAGAAAAATGCATCTCATTAACTATTAATAATGGGAAAATGCATATCTTACATTCTATCCACCTAAAATAGTTTCTTCCTCGAAACTGGCATCAGAAAAAAGCTTCGGGTACTGCTCCCCTTGAAAGGATTCATTCAGACAAGAGACCCCTCGACCATTCATACGGTAAACTCGCCCTTGAGCGGTTGGGCGTGTGACTTTAGTTGCATCAACTGAAGCACCAACCTTAGATACCCTACAGTCTTTAGCAAGGTTTTCTGGTTTATGACAATTGTAGCATAAATTACTCTTTTAGGTACACTTATCAGCAAGATGTCTAGGGTCCCCACAACGATATCAATAAGGTTTAGTTCCCATTGCCTTTCCTTTATCTCTCGAGTCTGGAATCGTAGGACGATATTCTCCCTTAGCTTCCTAAGAACGATGATATGGCTCTTTCTCGGGTTGACCATGACTACGATTTTGATTGTTAGAATGAACTAGTCCAATAGAGTTACTACTATTTCCACGGTTCATTATGCGGTTTTTCATAGCCTCAATCTCTCTACACTTTTCCACTAATGGTTGGAATTGTTTGATTCCCAAGGGCAGTACATAATCTTGAATTTCATATTTTAGCCCATCTTGGAAGCGGTGACACATAAAGTCTTCAACAACTGTCTGACGGAAAAATTTGAAATATCGTGACAATGATACAAACTTCGCCGCATATTTTCCTAAAGTCATAAGGAAGGGGGGTTTGAATTATAATTGCCCCTTTTAAAATATTCCTGTTTAAAACTGAAAATTCAACTCAAGATTGATCTTGGTTATAACGAAGATTGATCTTGGTTAGTAAAAAACAACAATATCAATGTTATCAATATAAACTCTGATTGTAATGCATAAAATAAATAGAGATAGAGAGATCACACAAGGATATATCCTAGTTCACCCAACCCGGGTTACGTCCAGTCCTCAAAACCGTGAGATTTTTCACTAAGTGTTCAAACAAAGATCGTTCTTGGTTTTCATGGATCAATCTTGATCTTTACATGGTTTCTACCTTTCTACCTAGAAAGGATTTTTCACAGGTTTACCTTACACTATTTCAGAAAGGATTTTGCAAGATACCTTTTAGAACCTAAAAGGATTTTTACACACTACTCAAGCTATGTTATCAAAAATAGCCTTGAGTTACAAAGCGATGATTTTAAGAGTATTAGAATCTTAGTATTGCTCAACTCTTGTTTGAGAAATAGATTCTGTAAATAGAACTCAGTTGTGATTGATTCTAACACAACACAAAGATTAAAAATAGCAAGCTTTAAGAATGATATTGAGATGCTTGAGTATGATTGAAATGATTGATCTTTACTTGGTACTTTGAGTTGTGTTTTGTTCCTCAACTTGCAGCTGCATTTATAGACTCCAAGAAGACTTAGGACAGCTCATGTGTCCGTTGGAAAGGGACCAGCTGTCATGAAAGAGCTGTTGAATAAAATCTGTCATAAATTAAGATTGATCAGCTGCATCAAAAGATCGATCCAAAATTGATCTTTCGGTTTGTGATGAACTAGCATTGTACTCTATGATTTGTGTCAGTATGTCAACCTTGAGTACATGCTTTTCAGTTATGTGTGCAGGCTTTAGGATAGTTCAAATCAGTAGTGTACTTTACTACTTGTAGTCTTGTACTTGCATTTGCTTTATAAGAAGAATGATCTTTGTGATATGTCTTTATTGAAGCATGTCTTTGATTCTTCAAATTCTGGAACAAATGTGACTTGGATTGATCTTTTGCTGATTCTATATGAGAGTATAAGATGAATATTGTTTCCAGGATTGATCTTTTTCAAGGAAACTGATTATCCTTGTGATGATCGTTCTTTGTTTCTTAGCAGAAGATAAAGATCAATCTTTGTCTTTAAAAGATCAATCTTCGTTCTTTCAGACTGTTTACAGACCAATCTTCAGAACTGTTTTCTTTGATCTGATTTGTGATTTTTGATACCTATCTTGTTTAACACACTCAAATGCACATGTTAAATACCAAAACACTTAGAATCATAATTAGAATTCTTAATTAACTTTTTGTTTGTTTTCATCAAAACATTAAATTGAGATTTTGTCTCAACAAAAACAATTAACACGCAACAAACACATGCATAGACTCATTGACACATAGACTTGATAGATAAACCAAACTCTAATTAACGTTAAATAGTGGAAAATTTTATAAAATATAAAAAATTATTTATTAAAATTTTAAGTACAATATCATTATCATTTTGCAAAGAGTATTAGTGTGAAACATTACAACTTTCTAATGACGAAAAAGCCTTAAAACCACATATCATTTGGTCAGAACTTAATATAACTATGTTTAAGGACTTTATGTCATTAATAGCTCCCCCTCAAAAGCTTCAGATTTTTGAACCGACATAAAATCTAAACATAAAATCTAAAATAATTCTCCCCCTTTGTCAACACAAAAAGGTTGGGGAATACAAAGGATAAAAAACAATGAATAGACTCCAGTTTTAAGAAAAATAACATTTTCCGAAAGCTCCCCCTGAATATTATAGAATTAATATCCCTTTTTTTTAAAAAAAAATTCATAATACAAGGAAAATGCCACTATGCTCTTTGTCATCTTTCACAAGAGACAACATTTTAATTTTGAACATGATAATAAGCGCATACATGGAAGCGAAATAAGATGATACATGTACCTTTGATTTGTTAATGTTTCCAAGGGTTATAGACACTCTAAATTTTTGTAATGAGATGAGGCATCATACTTTTCCATTCATGTGTATTGAGCATGCCTTGGTCATGTATCAATGTTCTTTCTTGATTTTTGGATGATGTTCCTACATCACAAATTAGTAATGATTTTGGTACCCATATTTGTTTGGGTCCTTGATGGTTAGTATATCTTCTTTTAGAATATTTTTTAAAACTTGATCTCTTTTTAAAATAGCAAGTTGCCTCGAAGTGGCCTTTCTTGGAACAATAGGAACACTTTGTTGTTGGTCTTGGAGAAGTTTTCAAAATATGAGTTTTAAACGGTTTTGAAATTGATTTTGATGAAATTTCAGATCGTTCTCCTTTTTCCAGACTTGCTGGAGAATGATCCGCTTTTGTTCCAGAACGTTCTTCATTTTGAGAACAACCTAGAGAACATTCTTCGTTTTGAGAACAACCTGAAGAACGTTCTTCGTTTTGCAGATTTTTCAAAATTGATTCAATTTTATTTGCAGAACGATCTTTCCTTTTAAAAAGCTTTTTGGTTTTAATCTTTTCATCTTTTTTCTTAAAGTAGCAAGCAAATTCCAAATGTCCAAGTTTCATACAATATGAACATTTGGTTTTATATTTTTCTTCCTTTCTTTCTAGAACAAAGAAGTTTTCATACATTTTTGTTTTTTGAGTTTGATTAAAACCAAGACCGGCTTTATCAAAAGTTCCTACTTGGGATCCCATGATTCTCTGAAAAAGTCTTAGTAGCTTTAATGAAGTTTTTCAAATCATTTTTAAGAGTTTCAACTTCAGCCTCGAGAAGATCGTTCTTCGTTTGATGTGAAGATCGATCTTGGTTTTCTAGTTTTTCAGATTCAAGATTTTTGAGCTGAGATTATTTCAGATTTTGAATGATCTCTTTAAGTTTATCATTCATTGCCTGAATTTTCTCTTTCTCTTCTTTTTCCTTGCGGAGTTGTTCTTTTAATAAACCAAATTTTTGAACAAGAATGTTTGAATCACATAAGAGATTATCAAATTCTTTTTCCATTTGTTCACAAATAGGACAGAGTTTAGAAATGATCACCTCATTATTTTCTAAGTTTTCCATTAATCACATGTTGCCTTCTGGCATTACTTCTTCTTCCTGAATCTTTTCCTCTAACACTTGTTAGGTGCTCAACTTTAGAGACCGAGCTCTGATGCCAATTGAAGGTAAAAATGTCAATTATAAGGAAGGGGGTTTGAATTATAATCGCCCCTTTTAAAATATTCTTGTTTAAAACTGAAAATTCAACTCAAGATTGATCTTGGTTATAACGAAGATTGATCTTGGTTAGTAAAAAACAACAATATCAATGTTATCAATATAAACTCTGATTGTAATGCATAAAATAAATAGAGATAGAGATAGAGAGATCACACAAGGATATATCTTGGTTAACCCAACCCGGGTTACGTCCAGTCCTCACAACCGTGAGATTTTTCTCTAAGTGTTCAAACCAAGATCGTTCTTGGTTTTCATGGATCAATCTTGATCTTTACATGGTTTCTACGTTTCTACCTAGAAAGGATTTTTCACAGGTTTACCTTACACTATTTCAGAAAGGATTTTGCAAGATACCTTTTAGAACGTAAAAGGGTTTTGTTGAGACAAACTCCATATTTAAAGTTTTGAGGAAAATAAACAAAGGTTAATTAAGAAAGTTAATTATGATTCTAAAATGTTATGTTAATTTGACATGTGTTCTTGAGTGGATTTAATTAAGAACAAAATCAAGCAAAACAGAAAAGACAACAATAAGATCATTCTGTATCAAAACAGAGAATGATCCCCAACTTCAAAAATTGTCCATCACAGCATATTGATCAAACTTTTTTCTATCTCTTTAACAAAGAGTATGCCCTGGAAATTTATTCATATCTAATCAGTACATGGCAAAGAACAAGTAAGATTCATTCAAGCTCAAGAAGGTTATCAGATCACTAAAATAAAAGAACTCAAAGACAGACAAACATTCAAGACAGTTTGTAACTCCAAAAAACAAACTGTCAAGAAAGTTCGATCAACCTTGACATATGACAAGACAATTGATAAGGACATCCAAAACGATTAAAACGGGAACTCCAGTTTGATTATTGAAGCTCAAGAAAGTTCAAACTGACAGACCCAAAACGTTAATCGTTTTCCGTTTTCTGCACAATTTCCAGCAGCAGTGCATCTCCTCTAAAATGGCTTATGTAAAATACATGTTTTTGATGAAGACAAAGACCAAGGAAAGTGATCAAGTTTCAAGCTCAAAAAGAAGTCAAACATCAAAGACAACTATGGTCAAATATGCTAGAAGTTTTATAATGTAAAGGTACATGATGCAATCTAATATTCGTATATTTCAAATGCACATGAGAACCTTTCATTTTAGCATATGCATCAAAAGGATTTTCAAAAAGTAAAAATATATAAATATTGTTTGAAAATAAGTGTATTCGAATACAGCATCTTGTATTCGAATACAAAGCAAGTCAGAAGCAAAAGTCTCAAAGTTGTATTCGACTACGACAATGTGTAGTCGAATACACATCAAGTCAGTGGCCAAAATCCTTATATATGTATTCGACTACAACCTTCTGTAGTCGAATACAAAGTAAGTCAGTGGAAAGTTTTCACTAATCTGTATTCGACTACACACATGTGTATTCGAATACAAGGTGTAATTTTTGAATATTTTTGAACGTTACAAAGAGGTGTATTCGAATACACACATCCTGTATTCAAATACAACTGGAAGCAATACAATTTTTCAGATCTGGAGTGGCTCCAAATCATTGTATTTTTTTATCAAACCTCTTGGATCAATGGCCACGAATCTGAAGAGATGTTTATGGAGTATAAATACCCCATAACTTCAGATCAAACAACAACCAATCCTACAACCAAACCTTGAACAAACTTTCTAAAATGTTTTGATTTATTCAAAGTTTCACTTTTATATTTCAAGTACAAATTTTACATTTTCATATCATTGAGAAAAGTTCTCTAGTGTACTTGAAATTATATTGGATTGTTATAATTGTACATCAACTATTATATCATATTGATCTAAGTCAAAATTCATATTGCTAAACCATTCAAGTGTCGTAAATTGAAGAAAGTGGTGTACTTTCTTCAAGTGTTGTAAATTGAGGAAAGTGGTGTTCTTTCTTCAAGTTTTGTAAACTAAGATAGTGGTGTGCTATCTTAGGGTGATTGTTAGGAGTTTGTAACAAAGGTCATATGGCGGGACTTGTACTTATTCTAACAATAGTGGAAAATCTCTTGTGGTGTGCAAGAGGACTGGATGTACCCTTGGTCATAAGGGGAACCAGGATAATATCTTTGTGTTCTTTATTTTTCTGCCATTTATCCTTTCCATACACTATAACAAAGGTCCTAGGGTGGGACTTGTACTTATTCTAACAATAGTGGAAAATCTCTTGTGGTGTGCAAGAGGACTGGATGTACCCTTGGTCATAAGGGGAACTAGGATAATATCTTTGTGTTCTTTATTTTTCTGCCATTTATCTTTTCCATACACTATCTTAAATCAAAAAAATCAAACACTATATCTCTAAAAACAAGAAAATTTCTAAACACCTAATTCACCCCCACTCTTAGGCGCACTTCTGTACTTACAATTGGTATCAGAGCAGGTTCCGGTAATTTGCTCGTCGATCCTTATTAATGGCTTCCACACAACCAGTTTTTAGAGATGGTGGTAGTAGCAATGAACCACCATGTTTTGTTAGTGAACACTATGATTTATGGAAAATACGCATGCAGGCATATCTTGAGGCACAAGTAGATGATATATGGGAAGCAGTAGAAAACGGTCTCTATGTTCCAACAACAATTATCAATAATAAAGAAGAAGTAAAGATAAAAGGCTCATGGACAGATGATGACAAAAGGAAAGTATTGTTTGATAAAAAGGCCAAAAACATGTTACAATCGACACTTGGAACGGACGAATTTTTCCGCATATATCATTGCGAAATAGCTAAAGAAATCTGCGATACACTTGAAATAACACATGAAGAAACTATTGAGGTAAAGCGTTCCAAACTCAACACACTATCTCAAGAGTATGAATTGTTTCGAATGCAGCCCAGAGAATCTATTCTGGACTTGCAGAAAAGATTTTCTCATCTGACCAACCACTTGACGGCTCTTGGAAAAACCTTCACTAATGATGAATTGAACCTTAAAGTTCTAAGATCATTAACAAGTGCATGGCAACCTAAAGTAACGACAATTTCTAAAAAGAAAAACCTATCAAAGATGTCTCTTTCTGCACTTTTCGAAAAACTTCAAGAACATGAAATTGAACTTGAAAGGTTAGAACAAAATGAAATTCAAGAAAAAAAACCAAAGAGCATTGCCTTAAAAGTGGAGTCAAAAGAGAAAATCGATGATGAGAGTTCTGATGAAGATGAGAACATCACCTCCCTTGTAAAGAAATTTGGTAAGTTCCTTCAAAATTAAAAAACTTATAAAATTGGAAAGAAAAGAAAAACATTCAGGGAGAAGGATGTCTCCACTTCGAATCAAAACTTCACTTGTTTTGAGTGTGGCAAGCAAGGACACATAAAAGCAAAGTGCCCAAATATTAAGAAAAGTGCTCACAAGAAGAAAGAATCCAAAAAGGCCTATATAGCATGAGAGGACAATGAAGTCAGTTCATCTTCGGAGTCGGAAAGTGACGAATATGCAAATGTTGCATTGATGGCATCACACCAATCCGGCGAAGAAGAAGAGGTTAGTAACAAAGACTCTTTTCATAATAATGATACTAATAGTGAATTATTTATTGAGTATAATGATGCTCAAAATGCAATTAAAGAATTACTTATGGAATTTAAAAATCTGTTCAAAATAGTTTCAACTCAAAAGAAACAAATTTCATCTCTTAAAGAGAAAGTTGACACTATGGAAAAAGATTCTGAACAATTAAAACATAATTTTACATGCGATAAGTGTGATTCTTTTTCTTTCAAAATTGTCCAATTAAATAAAGTAATTGAAAGATATGAAAATGGACAAGTTGGATTGGAAAATGTCCTTAATATGCAAAGATATTCCAATGACAAAAGTGGTCTTGGTTACTCAACATTTGATAAACCAAGTATAAATAAAACCATCTTTGTTAAGGCAAGTGGTCAATCCAAAGAGAAAGTTATAACTATACAAAAAGATCATCATTACTATAAGAACTTTGTCCAAAAGAAATCTCATATACCTACATATAGAAGTAAATCTACTCCTACATGCTTTTATTGTGGTCTAAAAGGCCACACACCTAATGCTTGTCATTTTAGAAACTTTGGCGTTCCAAATGGGCATTATGTGTGGGTCAAGAAAGGTACTAATACAAGGTATTGATACTTTGTAATTCATTTCTCTTCAAGATCTAAAATCTTCACTTAATATGTTGATAAAATTGATTCTTTGATGTTTCTGTACTTTGTAATTATGAATATGTGCTTTACATGTGGATTTTTTTTAAAATTCGTTTTAAATTTCTGATATCGTAGTCAAATACACATTGTATGTATTCGAATACATGTTTTCAGAAAATCCTATATTTGAATACAACAAGTGTGTAGTCTAATATATATTCACGATTTTCCCTATAGATGCTTAGTATTTTGTTTGTTGTTTTTTTTTTCCTTCTTTTTGATCTTGTCAAAAGGGGGAGAAAATTGGTATGTTGTTGTTAAAAACTTTTGTAGGTCTTCAAAATGTTTAAAACATGATGGCATGAACTCAAGCTCAAAGGGGGAGTAAACATGTATTACGGGGGAGAAAGATTAAAACGATCAAACACTTTGAAGTCTCAACAACAACAAGGTTTTGTCATTATCAAAAAGGGGGAGAATGTAAAATACATGTTTTTGATGAAGACAAAGACAAAGACAAAGACAAAGGAAATCAAAGACAACTATGGTCAATTATACTAGAAGTTTTATAATGTAAAGGTACATGATGCAATCTAAAATTCGTATATTTCAAATGCACATGAGAACCTTTCATTTTAGCATATGCATCAAAAGGATTTTCAAAAAGTAAAAATATATAAATAATGTTTGAAAATAAGTGTATTTGAATACAATATCCTGTATTCGAATACAAAGCAAGTCAAAAGCAAAAGTCTCAAAGTTGTATTCGACTACGACTATGTGTAGTCGAATACACATCAAGTTAGTGGCCAAAATCCTTATATTTGTATTCGACTACAACCTTCTGTAGTCGAATACAAAGTAAGTCAGTGGAAAATTTTCACTAATCTATATTCATCTACACACATGTGCATTCGAATACAAGGTGTAATTTTTGAATATTTTTGAACATTACAAAGAGGTGTATTTGAATACACACATCCTGTATTCGAATACAATTGGAAGCAATACAATTTTTCAAATCTGGAATGGCTCCAAATCATTGTATTTTTTCATCAAACCTCTTGGATCAATGGCCACGAATCTGAAGAGATGTTTATGGAGTATAAATACCCCATAACTTCAGATCAAACAACAACCAATCCTACAACCAAACCTTGAACAAACTTTCTAAAATGTTTTGATTTATTCAAAGTTTCACTTTTATATTTCAAGTACAGATTTTACATTTTCATATCATTGAGAAAAGTTCTCTAGTGTACTTGAAATTATATTGGATTGTTATCATTGTACATCACCTATTATATCATATTGATCTAAGTCAAAATCAATATTGCTAAACCATTCAAGTGTTCTCTATTGAAGAAAGTGGTATACTTTCTTCAAGTATTGTAAATTGAGGAAAGTTGTGTTCTTTCTTCAAGTTTTGTAAACTAAGATAGTGGTGTGATATCTTAGGGTGATTGTTAGGAGTTTGTAATAAAGGTCATAGGGTGGGACTTGTACTTATTCTAACAATAGTGGAAAATCTCTTGTGGTGTGCAAGAGGACTGGATGTACCCTTAGTCATAAGGGGAACCAGGATAATATCTTTGTGTTCTTTATTTTTCTGCCATTTATCTTTTCCATACACTATCTTAAATCAGAAAAATCAAACACTATATCTCTAAAAACAAGAAAATTTATAAACACCTAATTCACCCCCATACTCTTAGGCGCACTTCTGTACTTACAGCTTATAATCCTTCTCCAAACTTCTTTTGCTACACTCAAGACTCAAGATTGAGAGTGTACCATCCAAGATCAAGAAAGAAACGTCAAAGACTTTTTCTAAAAAGGATAGAACTGCTTTAAATGCTAAACCAGAAAAGTCAAAAACCAGTTTTCAAAGAAGGATTATTTTTATTTTGTAATATTGGTTCAGTCAAAATACAGAGCACCTCCAACAGCTCTTTTGTACCTTCATTCAATGCTTCTACAACCTATAAATAGAAGTCCAATATCCAGAATCAATGCAAGAAATTCAAGTGCTGAAACATCCATAAATCAATCACATACATACTTGAAATTCTGCTCGTTCGCAAAAACAGAGGCTATCATACATTATGCTATTTCGCAAAAACAATTGCTGATTCATATTCATACAGTAGATTGTGTAATTATCAGTAGATCCTTTGTAAAGAATCAATTCTCAAACAAGAGTTGAGAAATCTCAGATTCTGTCAAAAAACAATCAAATTGTAAAAACTCAAACTATAAGAGTTTCTTCATAGTTTGTTTAAGATTACATCCTATCAAGGTTAGATAGGTGCTGTTATTGGTTTTTGGGTGGAAAGTAATATAGGTTGAAATAGATCAAGGTTGATCTATACTAGGTGTTGTAAGATCAAGAAGGTTCTTTGTTTGTTTAAACACTTAGTGGAAAATCTCACAGTTTGAGGTCTGTCAAAAAACAATCAAATTGTAAAAACTCAAACTATAAGAGTTTCTTCATAGTTTGTTTAAGATTACATCCTATCAAGGTTAGATAGGTGCTGTTATTGGTTTTTGGGTGGAAAGTAATATAGGTTGAAATAGATCAAGGTTGATCTATACTAGGTGTTGTAAGATCAAGAAGGTTCTTTGTTTGTTTAAACACTTAGTGGAAAATCTCACAGTTTGAGGACTCGACGTAACCCACGTTGGGTGAACCAGGATAAAATCTTTGAGTGGTATTCTCTATCCTATCTCTTTATTTATCATACTGAATTAATTAACTAAGATAAAAACATAAACTTATTTTCTGTTTCAAGCTAATCAAGGAACGTTCTCCGTTTTATAACAAAAACCAAGAACGTTATCCGTTTTCTGTTTTCATAACCAAGATCAATCTTGAGTTATTTTCTTAAGTTTCAACATGAATTTTTAAAAGGTGCATTTACAATTCAAACCCCCCTTTCTTGTAAATCGACATTGTTACTTCAATTGGCATCAGAGCTCGGTCTCTAGAAAGTTCAAAAAAAAAAAACACCTAACAAGTGTTAGAGAAAAGATCTAGAAGAATGTTGAAAGCAAAATACATTGTTGAAGGAGGATCCTCAAACAGACCACCATTCTTTGATGGATCAGACTACTACTTTTGGAAAAACAAAATGCAGCTGTTCTTAAAGTCTCAAGACACAGGAATGTGGCGCATCATTACAGATGGAGACTTCACACCAAGGGTTGATCAAAATGACTCAAACTCTGCCTTGAAAAAGGAAACAGACTGGACAGCAGATGATAAAGCTAAGGTACTTTTAAATTCTAAAGCTCAGTTATTCTTATCATGTGCTTTAAGCAGGGAAGAAAGTGAAAGGGTAGATGAATGCACAACTGCAAAAGAAGTCTGGGATACATTATAAACTCATCATGAAGGAACAAGCCATGTCAAAGAAACAAGAATAGACATTGGTATAAGGAAATTCGAACTATTCGAAATGCAAGAAGGAGAAACTATTGATGAAATGTACTCAAGATTCACTACAATAGTAAACAAAATGCGTTCTCTTGGCAAAGCTTACACAGTGCAAGAAAGAGTAAGAAAGATCATGAGGTGCCTTCCAATTATTTGGAGACCAATGGTAACAGCTATAAGTCAAGCCATGAACCTTGAATCACTTCCTCTAGAAGAATTAATTGGAACATTAAGAGCACATGAAGTACTGTTGCAAGAAGACAAACCATTCAACAAAGGAAAGGAAATTGCACTAAAAGCTTCTCAAGACAAAATCACAGTACAATTAGAGGAAGAACCGGAAGAAAATGAACAAGATGATGTTGATGAAATTGCGCTTCTCACTAGAAGAATACAAAGAATGATGAGAAGAATAGATCAAATCAAGAAGGGATTTCAAAACAAAATTCCTAAAACAGAGGTTGACAAGACTCAAGTTACATGCTTTGGATGCAACAAAATAGGACACTACAAAGCAGGATGTCCCTCAAACAGAAATCCACCAAAACGATTTCCTTTCAAAAAGAAATCAATGATGGCAACATGGTATGATTCAGAAGAATCGAAAACTAAAGAAGAAGAAGAAGCCAACATATGCTTGATGGCAAAAACAGAGGAAGAAGAGGTAATGAATTCTGAACTTTGTCATTTATGTGAACAAATGGGAAAAGAATTTGATAACTTGTTAAATGACTCAAATTTTCTTATTCAAAATGTAGTTCTTTGAAAGAACAATTTTATAAAGAAAAAGAAGAAAGTCAGGCTAAAAATAATTTGTTAAAAAATATCATTCAAGAATTGAAAGAAACAAAGATTTTTGAAAGTCAAGAATGTCAAGAACGTTCTGCACTACAAACGGAGAACGTTCGACTAAAAAATGAAAACGAACTTCTCAAAACATATTTACTAAACTTCATTAAAGCCACTGAAACCTTTCATAACATAATGGGATCTCAAATAGGAATTTTTGATAAAGCTGGCCTTGGTTTCAATCAAACCCAAAAAACCAAGTTATATGAAAATTTCTTTGTCCCAGAAAGAAAGGAAGAAAAATGCAAGACTAGATGCTCATATTGTAAAAAACTTGGACATCTGGAATTTGCTTGCTATTTTAGAAAAAGAGATGAAAAGATTGAAAGAAAAAAGGTTTTTAAAAAGGAAAATCATTTTGTCAAGACAGTGCTAAAAAAACAACAAAGCGGAGAACATTCTCCAGGATGGCTCCCAAACATAGAAAGTTCCAAATCACAAGCTGTACGCTTTGGAAACTCTTTTAAACCAAAGCTTAAATCTTCTGAAACCTACATTGTTAAACCTATTTCAAAACCAACAACTAAAAACACGGCTGGTTTTAAAAATAAAGGAATGATATACCATTTCAAAGAAAAAACTAACTCTCAAGGACCCAAAACAAAGTGGGTACCTAAGGCTGAAATAATATCACATGCAGGTTGGTTTTCCAAATATAAAGAGAAAGTCTTGGTTCTTGGACAATGGTTGTTCAAGGCACATGACAGGAGATAAAAACTGTTTCATAACCTTCATTAAGAAGGATGGTGGTTCGACCACTTTTGGAAATGATGATCAAGCTCAAATTAAAGGTAATGGAACCATTGGTAAGACAAACTCTGCTCAAATAAATGATGTTCAATATGTGGAAGGTTTAAAACACAATTTACTAAGCATAAGTCAGCTATGTGACAATGGATGCGAAGTCGTTTTTAAACCAAAGGTATGTGAAATCAAGAAAGCTAAAACTGGAGAAATTTTGTTTTCTGGAAAACGAAAGAAAAATTTATATGTTTTATATCTTGAAGAATTACCTAATGAATCATGCTTTATATCAATCAATAAAGATAAATGGATTTGGCATAAAAGGACTGGGCACATCAGTATGAAAACTATTTCAAAAATTTCCAAACTTGATCTTGTTAGAGGCTTACCAAAACTTAATTTTGAGAAAGATAAAATATGTGAAGCTTGTGCCAAAGGTAAGCAAGTCAAAAGTAGCTTTCATGCAAAAGATTTTGTAACAACAAATAGAACTCTTGAACTACTTCACATAGATTTATTTGGGCCTGTCAAAATACAAGTCTAGGAGGAATGAAATATGGTTTTGTTATTGTTGATGATTTCTCAAGATTTACATGAGTTCTGTTTTTAAAGCGAAAGGATGATGCTTTTGAAGCATTCAAAACATTTTGTAAAAAAGTTCAAAATGATAAAGAATCCAGCATCATTTTTGTAAGGAGTGATCATGGAGGAGAATTCATCAATGCTTCATTCAAAAACTTTTTTGATGAACTCGGTATATCTCACAATCTTTCATGTGCAAGAACTCCACAACAAAATGGAGTTGTCGAAAGAAAGAATAGAACACTACAAGAAATGGCAAGAACTATTTTAGAAGAATCAAATGTTGAAAGATACTTTTGGGCTGAAGTCATAAACACATCTTGCTATATCTTAAACCGTGTATCTAT
>NC_021167.2:18243867-18244635 GCF_000331145.2 Cicer arietinum | reverse complement strand
AAAAGCTGGAAAACAATTGAAGATCATCCTCAAACCCAGATCATTGGAGACACGGCTGATGGAATCAGAACTAAAAAATCATTCAAGAATGATGAAAACAACATGGCAATGATATCTCAGATTGAACCAAAATCAATCAAAGATGCAATTTCTGATCCATCTTGGGTAAATGCCATGAAGGAAAAACTACTGCAGTTTGAGAAAAATGAAGTTTGGACTCTAGTACCAGATCCATTAGATCAAACAGTCATTGACACTCGATGGGTATTCAGAAACAAACTTGATGAAGAAGGTAAGGTTGTTAGAAACAAAGCAAGATTAGTAGCTCAAGGCTACAATCAACAAGAAGGTATAGATTATGATGAAACCTTTGCTCCAGTTGCAAGGTTAGAAGCTATTCGAATACTTCTTGCATATGCATCTCATAAACTTATCAAACTGTTTCAAATGGATGTTAAAAGTGCCTTCTTAAATGGATTTTTAAATGAACAAGTATATGTAAAACAGCCCCCAAGTTTTGAAAGTCAATCAAAACCAAATCATGTTTTCAAACTTACTAAAGCACTATATGGCTTAAAACAATCACCAAGGGCTTGGTATGAACGACTGAGTTCATTTCTAATTAAAAATGATTTTCAACGAGGAAAAATCGATATTACTTTATTTAAGAAAACAGAGGGAAATGAATTACTCATTGTTCAAGTATATGTTGATGACATCATTTTTGGATCAACAAATGAAAAATTGTGTGAAAATTTCTCAAAACTT
>NC_021167.2:18241858-18243670 GCF_000331145.2 Cicer arietinum | reverse complement strand
GTGCTTTCTTAAATGGTTTTTTAAACGAAAAAGTGTATGTAAAACAACGCCCAGGTTTTGAAAACCAAGCAAAACCAAATCATGTTTTCAAACTTACTAAAGCACTATATGGCTTAAAACAATCACCAAGGGCTTGGTATGAACGACTGAGTTCATTTCTAATTAAAAATGATTTTCAAAGAGAAAAAATCGATACTACTTTATTTAAGAAAACAGAGGGAAATGAATTACTCATTGTTCAAGTATATGTTGATGACATCATTTTTGGATCAACAAATGAAAAATTGTGTGAAAATTTCTCAAAACTTATGCAAAGTGAATTTGAAATGAGCATGATGGGTGAATTAAGATACTTGCTTGGTTTACAAATCAAACAATATGAAAAAGGCATTTTTATTTGTCAAGAAAAGTACATCAAAGATCTGTTGATTAAATATAAAATGAATGAGTCAAAAATTATGACAACTCCTATGCATCCATCTACTTCTTTAGAAAAGGATGAAAATGGCAAGTCCATTTCTGAGAAGGAATATCGAGGAATGATTGGCTCTTTGTTATATCTAACTGCTAGCAGACCAGATATAGTGTTTGCAGTAGGATTATGTGCTCGATTTCAATCAGTGCCAAAAGAATCCCATTGAACAGCAGTAAAACGCATATTTAGATATCTTGTTGGAACAACTAATCTTGGTCTTTGGTATAGAAAAGGTTCACATTTTGATATTATAGCATACTGTGATGCTGATTACGCCGAAGATAAAATTGAAAGAAAAAACACGAGTGGAGCATGTCAATTCTTAGGCGAAGCATTAATCAGTTGGTCTTGTAGAAAACAGAACACCATAGCATTGTCCACAACGGAGGCCGAATATGTTTCAGCAGCAAACTGCTGTTCACAGGTTTTGTGGATTAAAAATCAACTTCAAGATTACTTTGTAAGCTATTCTAGTATTTCAATTTATTGTGATAATACAAGTGCTATAAATTTGTCTAAAAATCCCATTCAGCATTCTAGATCAAAACATATTGAAATAAAACATCATTTCATTTGTGATTATGTCAAGAAGAAAGATGTTGAATTAATCTTTGTTGATACTCAAAATCAACTTGCTGACATTTTTACAAAACCTCTTGTCGAGGATAGTTTCAATTTGATCAAAGAAAAATTGAAAATTATGAGAAATCCAGAAAATTCTGGATGAATTTTGCTTCTGCAGAAAACGAAGATCGTTTATCAGTCTCCTTTTCGCGACTCATCATTCTCCGTTCTGAAAAAACCAACAGTTTGCTTTTCCCTCTCAAAATCAAAAAGGAAAATCTTGGCATTTAATACACGTGCCATTTTGTTTGAAGGTAGAGTGTTGACACATACACTCTTCAATCCCCCAAAATGCTTTTCCTCAACTTCTATTGGACAACACATTCATCATTATTCTCCTTTTTCTTTTCATCTCCTCAAGTCAGAAAATCTGCTTTGTCTCTCTCATCTCCTCACCTTCTTTTCCCCAAAAGCTGGATTACCTCTTTCTCTCTAAATACCACTCCTTATGTTCATTTTCTTCATTTTCATCTTCTTCACTCTAATCTTCTTCACTCTCATAACAACTATGGCTTGAACCAAACAATCAGCGCGCAAAAATGCCTCTCCTTGCACACCACCCTCTTCATCTTCTTCATACGAATCTGTAGAGCGTTCACCCTCTCCACCACCTCGACCAACACCACCACACACCTCCTCTGCCTCTCCTCCTTCTAATACTAGTCAAGAAATCCTCAATCTCATCCCTCTGTCTACTTTTCTTCCACCATTAT
>NC_021167.2:18218483-18241760 GCF_000331145.2 Cicer arietinum | reverse complement strand
AACCAAACAATCAGCGCGCAAAAATGCCTCTCCTTGCACACCACCCTCTTCATCTTCTTCATACGAATCTGTAGAGCGTTCACCCTCTCCACCACCTCGACCAACACCACCACACACCTCCTCTGCCTCTCCTCCTTCTAATACTAGTCAAGAAATCCTCAATCTCATCCCTCTGTCTACTTTTCTTCCATCATTGTATACTCGCCCCACACCAAACTTTGCTCAAGTGCCTCCTCATTTACACACTCGAATCACTCCTCTACGACGCTCCATGCGAGTTCAATCTGGAATTGGAACTTCAAAACCATTGAACCCTAAACTTCATTATTTCATCATCTCAGATTCTGAGAGTGATGATTCCTCTGATTCATGCCCCCCATCAGCAAAACCACCAACACAACCTGAGCCATCAACAAACACACCAATAAAAACTACGCCATTAGCAACAACACCACCACAACATCCATCATCAACTTCAGCACAAGCACCAACAACCACTAAACCTTCCACACCTTCAAAATCTGCCTTCTCCTCTGAACCCTCGCAATCAACTCCTCCACATCAAAAACGGAGATCGATCAATGACATTGTTTCCCCTCCTACCAAAAAAACTGAACCCCTCTCTCAACCCAAACCACAAACTAAAATCATGAAAACAAAAATCACAATGACCATTGTTCAATACCTTGCTCGCAAAAACCTTCCAAATCCTCAGAGAAGAAAAACTTTTGCCCCTAAACAAAACCTAACAAACTGTCAGAAACCCACCTCTCCAGAACATTCTCCACAATGTTCCCCACCACAAGAACGTTTTCCTGCTCACTATGTCCCTCCTCCAGAATCCTCTCCCAATCCATAACCTTCTCCACAAACACACACCAAACGTTCTCCATCTCCTCAGTCCTCTTCTACTTCCACATCATCTGCCTCTGAACCGTCTCCACCCTCTAAAAAACCCAAACAAACTACTCCTCCTCTGATTTCCCCTGAAAAATCTTAACTTTTCAAAGAAAAATGGGCTCAACGCCCTGTTGGGATTGGACGAGTTTTTGTTTTTGACAATCTCGTTGTTGACGGAAATGTTGTTCAGCATCACACTGATGCTCTTGGATGGACATCCTTCTTAAAAATATATGAATCTTATTACACAGATGTTGTCCGTGCATTTTATTTTAATGCCACGACATTTGCTGATAAATCTCTAATCATTTCTACGATTAAGGGAGTGGAAATCAAACTGACTCCAGACATTCTGGCCTCCATTCTTCAGTTACCAACAAAAGGTCCATCTGTTTTTGGTGACCACTGGTATTCAGCTTTGAGTCTTCGCAAGACTGAAGTTTTTTCTGATTTGTTTGAAGAAGACTCCACTCGTTATTTATCCACATATCTAAAGCCCCTTCCCAAAGTGTTCAATAACATGTGCCAACATACCCTAATTCCTCACTATGGCAGTCATGAGTATGTCTCTGATAATGATGCCTTGCTCATACATCATCTTCTCTACTGCAAGAGACTGAATTTACCCTATGTAACTCTCCAGCACATGATTTGTGCAGCCACCAAAGACTACAAAAAAAATATTGTGCCTTATGGCATGGTTCTGACTAAGGTCTTCAAGCACTTTGGAGTCTCTCTTGCGTTTGAAACATCTATGATAAAAATCTCAAAATTTTCCACCAAAAATCTCTCTCACATGCGCAAAACCTCATCTGCTCAAACGCCTACTCCTCCATCCTTTCCTACCTCCTTAAAACGCAAACGCTTAGCAGGTAGACGACCTACTACAAACCCTAGTCCATTCTCAACACAACCTACTGATCCTGAGGAAAACACAGAAACAATCCCAACAACAGAACATTCTTCACCAAATCCAGAACGTTCTCCACCACCTCCAGAATGTTCTCCAAAAAATATCCCAACTCCTTCAAACCTTTTTCCTCAAACATCCGTCCTACCATCCTCAGATATTCCCTCTTATTCTCAAACACTTCCCTCCCCTACTCACGACTTTGGTAACCTCCTATCTAATCCCCATTTCTCTACCATGTCTCCACTGTTTGTCTCCCCTCAAAAAACCAGCTCTTCCATTTTCGGCATCAGCAAGTTTTTGAACTTTCCAGCCACTATTGGGCCCTCTACCACATCTATTGGTCCCTTACCCTATATCTCCTCCTCCTTTGCCTCTTTTCCATTGATCTCTACAACACCTATTCCGTCCAATATTGTTGTTGCAACCACTTCTCAACCCTCTACTCACCTTCACTCTTCTCCTCCCTTAACTGAACCTTCCAACTCTGACATCATGGCTGCTTTACAGATCATCATGGCACGACAAGTTCAGCACGACCAAGAAACTGCTTTATTGAGAACTTGGCTGATAGATCACCTTGCTCCCAAAATGGGAATTCCACCTCCACCTCCTCATCCGATTCCTCCTCATTCTCAAGTTCCTAATCCGGGAAAATCCTCCTCTTCGGAAGGATCGTCTCTTTCCTTAGCTTCTTAGGTTGTTTTACTGTTATCTTTTTGAGTGACAAAGGGGGAGAATTAAGTTAGCTTTTAATCTGATTATGTAATTCTGCTCATAGTGATGTATCCTTGTTCTAAATTAAATGAAAAACTAGTTTATTGCATACATTGTTTTAAATTCTGTTAAATTAAATATGCACAAATTGAAGGGGAGCTATTAAAGCTCTTTTAAATACTTGATATTAGAATCAGAATTAAAATCTAAATTAACATGTTTGTCATCATCAAAAAGGGGGAGATTGTTGAGACAAACTCCATATTTAAAGTTTTGATGAAAATAAACAAAGGTTAATTACGAAAGTTAATTACGATTCTAAAATGTTATGTTAATTTAACATGTGTTCTTGAGTGGATTTAATTAAGAACAGAATCAAGCAAAACAGAAAAGACAACAACAAGATCATTCTGTATCAAAACAGAGACTGATCTCCAGCTTCAAAAATTGTCCATCACAACATATTGATCAAACTTTTTCTATCTCTTTAACAAAGAGTCTGCCCCTGTAAATTTATTCATATCTAATCAGTACATGGCAAGGAACAAGTAAGATTCATTCAAGCTCAAGAAGGTTATCAGATCACTAAAATAAAAGAACTCAAAGACAGACAAACAATCAAGACAGTGTGTAACTCCAAAAAACAAACTGTCAAGAAAGTTCGATCAACCTTGACATATGACAAGACAATTGCAAAGGACATCCAAAATGATTAAAACGGGAACTCCATAAACTAGTTTATTGCATACATTGTTTTAAATTCTGTTAAATTAAATATGCACAAATTGAAGGGGAGCTATTAAAGCTCTTTTAAATACTTGATATTAGAATCAGAATTAAAATCTAAATTAACATGTTTGTCATCATCAAAAAGGGGGAGATTGTTGAGACAAACTCCATATTTAAAGTTTTGATGAAAATAAACAAAGGTTAATTACGAAAGTTAATTACGATTCTAAAATGTTATGTTAATTTAACATGTGTTCTTGAGTGGATTTAATTAAGAACAGAATCAAGCAAAACAGAAAAGACAACAACAAGATCATTCTGTATCAAAACAGAGACTGATCTCCAGCTTCAAAAATTGTCCATCACAACATATTGATCAAACTTTTTCTATCTCTTTAACAAAGAGTTGCCCCTGTAAATTTATTCATATCTAATCAGTACATGGCAAGGAACAAGTAAGATTCATTCAAGCTCAAGAAGGTTATCAGATCACTAAAATAAAAGAACTCAAAGACAGACAAACAATCAAGACAGTGTGTAACTCCAAAAAACAAACTGTCAAGAAAGTTCGATCAACCTTGACATATGACAAGACAATTGCAAAGGACATCCAAAATGATTAAAACGGGAACTCCATTTTGATTATTGAAGCTCAAGAAAGTTCAAACTGACAGACCCAAAACGTTAATCGTTCTCCGTTTTCTGCACAATTCCAGCAGCAGTGCATCTCCTCTGAAATGGCTTATAATCCTTCTCCAAACTTCTTTTGCTACAGTCAAGACTCAAGATTGAGAGTGTATCATCCAAGATCAAGAAAGAAACGTCAAAGACTTTTTCTAAAAAGGACATAACTGCTTTAAATGCTAAACTAGAAAAGTCAAAAAGCAGTTTTCAAATAAGGATTATTTTTATTCTGAAATATTGGTTCAGTCAAAATACAGAGCACCTCGAACAACTCTTTTGTACCTTCGTTCAGTGCTTCTACAACCTATAAATAGAAGGCCAGTATCCAGAATCAATGCAAGAAATTCAAGTGCTGAAACATCTATAAATCAATCACATACATACTTGAAATTCTGCTCGTTCGCAAAAACAGTTGCTGATTCATATTCATACAGTAGATTGCGTAATTATCAGTAGATCCTTTGTAAAGAATCAATTCTCAAACAAGAGTTGAGAAATCTCAGATTCTGTCAATAAAAAATCAAATCGTAAAAACTCAAACTATAAGAGTTTCTTCATAGTTTGTTTAAGATTACATCCTATCAAGGTTAGATAGGTGATGTTATTGCTTTCTGGGTGGAAAGTAATAGAGGTTGAAATAGACCAAGGTTGATCTATACTAGGTGTTGTAAGATCAAGAAGGTTCTTTGTTTGTTTAAACACTTATTGGAAAATCTCATAGTGTGAGGACTGGATGTAACCCACGTTGGGTGAACCAGGAAAAAATCTTTGAGTGGTATTCTCTATCTTATCTCTTTATTTATCATACTGAATTGATTAACTAAGATAAAAACATAAACTGATTTTCTGTTTCAAGCTAATCAAGGAACGTTCTTCGTTTTATAACAAAAACCAAGAACGTTCTCCGTTTTCTGTTTTCATAACCAAGATCAATCTTGAGTTATTTTCTTAAGTTTCAACAGGAATTTTTAAAAGGTGCATTTACAATTCAAACCCCCCCTTTCTTGTAAATCGACATTGTTACTTCAGATTTTTACACACTACTCAAGCTATGTTATCAAAAATAGCCTTGAGTTACAAAGTGATGATTTTAAGAGTATTAGAATCTTAGTATTGCTCAACTCTTGTAATAGATTCTGTAAATAGAACTCAGTTTTGATTGATTCTAACATAACACAAAGATTAAAAATAGCAAGCTTTAAGAATGATATTGAGATGCTTGAGTATGATTGAAATGATTGATCTTTACTTGGTACTTTGAGTTGTGTTTTGTTCTTCAACTTGCAGCTGCATTTATAGACTCCAAGAAGGCTTAGGACAACTCATGTGGCCGTTGGAAAGGGACCAGCTGTCATGAAAGAGCCGTTGAATAAAATCTGTCATAAATTAAGATTGATCAGCTGCATCAAAAGATCGATCCAGGATTGATCTTTTGGTTTGTGATGAACTAGCATTTTACTCTACGATTTGTGTTAGTATGTCAGCCTTGAATACATGTTTTTCAGTTATGTGTGCAGGCTTTAGGATAGTTCAAATCAGTAGTGTACTTTACTACTTGTAGTCTTGTACTTGCATTTGCTTTATAAGAAGAATGATCTTTGTGATATGCCTTTATTGAAGCATGTCTTTGATTCTTCAAATTCTGGAACAAATGTGACTTGGATTGAACCTTACACTATTTCAGAAAGGATTTTGCAAGATACCTTTTAGAACCTAAAAGGATTTTTACACACTACTCAAGCTATGTTATCAAAAATAGCCTTGAGTTACAAAGTGATGATTTTAAGAGTATTAGAATCTTAGTATTGCTCAACTCTTGTAATAGATTCTGTAAATAGAACTCAGTTTTGATTGATTCTAACATAACACAAAGATTAAAAATAGCAAGCTTTAAGAATGATATTGAGATGCTTGAGTATGATTGAAATGATTGATCTTTACTTGGTACTTTGAGTTGTGTTTTGTTCTTCAACTTGCAGCTGCATTTATAGACTCCAAGAAGGCTTAGGACAACTCATGTGGCCGTTGGAAAGGGACCAGCTGTCATGAAAGAGCCGTTGAATAAAATCTGTCATAAATTAAGATTGATCAGCTGCATCAAAAGATCGATCCAGGATTGATCTTTTGGTTTGTGATGAACTAGCATTTTACTCTACGATTTGTGTTAGTATGTCAGCCTTGAATACATGTTTTTCAGTTATGTGTGCAGGCTTTAGGATAGTTCAAATCAGTAGTGTACTTTACTACTTGTAGTCTTGTACTTGCATTTGCTTTATAAGAAGAATGATCTTTGTGATAAGCCTTTAATGAAGCATGTCTTTGATTCTTCAAATTCTAGAACAAATGTGACTTGGATTAATCTTTTGCTGATTCTATATGAGAATATAAGATGAATATTGTTTCCAGGATTGATCTTTTTCAAGGAAACTGATTATCCTTGCGACGGTCGTTCTTTGTTTCTTAGCAGAAGATAAAGATCAATCTTTTTCTTTAAAAGATCAATCTTCGTTCTTTCAGACTGTTTAAAGATCAATCTTCAGAACTGTTTTCTTTGATCTGATTTGTGATTTTTGATACCTATCTTGTTTAACACACTCAAATGCACATGTTAAATACCAAAACACTTAGAGTCATAATTAGAATTCTTAATTAACTTTTTGTTTGTTTTCATCAAAACATTAAATTGAGATTTTGTCTCAACATGTGTGACTTTAGTTGCATCCACTGAAGCACCAACCTTAGATACCCTACAGTCTTTAGCAAGGTTTTCTGGTTTATGACAATTGTAGCATACATTACTCTTTTAGGTACACTTATCAGCAAGATGTCCATGGTCCCCACAAAGATAGCAATAAGGTTTAGTTCCCATTGCCTTTCCTTTATCTCTCGAGTCTGGAATTGTAGGACGATATTCTCCCTTAGCTTCCTGAGAACGATGATATGGCTCTTTCTCGGGTTGACCATGACTGCGATTTTGATTGTTAGAACGAACTGGTCCAATAGAGTTACTACTATTTCCATGGTTCATTATGCGGTTTTTCATAGCCTCAATCTCCCTACACTTTACCACTAGTGGTTGGAATCGTTTGATTCCCAAGGGCAGTACAAAATCTTTAATTTCATATTTTAGCCCATCTTGGAAGCGGTGACACATAAAGTCTTCATCAACGGTCTGACGAAAAAATTTGAAATACCGTGACAACGATTCAAACTTCGCCGCATATTCTCCTACAGTCATACCACCTTGACAGATTTTCAAGAAATCATCACCCAACTTTGCTCTAGCACTAACTAGAAAATATTTATCTAGAAATTTCATCTGAAAAGATTCACAATTAATGTCTTCTTGTGCAACTTCAATCATCAACTTGGTGCTCCTCCCCCAACAACATCCCCAAGTAATAGGTAAGTGGCGTAACTCACCTTTACCCTGAGTGGGCATCGAATCACTTCAAAGATATTGTCTACTGCCTGTAACCACTTGTCGGCTTTTTCGGGGTCAATATCTTCATGCTTACGAAAATATGCCAAACCTCTAGATTCAGCGGCTCTTTCTTCCCTTTCATCTCTTCGCAGTTCACGTTCATTTTGGGCGGCAATAACAGCAGCCATATGTGCCATAGCTTGAGCCATTTGAGCCATCCATGATTCATTGATCCCATTAGTGGAACCACTAGCACCGGAAATGCGTCTTAGAGGCATTGTTTCCTGCTACACATAATCTATATAGTGCTAGACATCAATCTCAAATGAAGAAAGATATTGTCCTTACTCAACGCGAGTAAAGGGAAACCCTAACTACCACACTCATACTAGAAGATAAGACAAAGTTATAAAGAGACACACTACGAACTACCATATAACCCGAAACGGGTCAGCTTAAGACATTCAACTCACAGTCCGAATCAGATCGATATGCTCTGATAAGACAATATAACATCCCACTTTTTGGGACATCATCACTAGAGTTTAATAGAAATAAAGTCCCTAAAGCTGACCACCACTACCCATCTTAGAAATTAAAGGAAATACTTCGTCTATTCATCCGAAAACCCCTCCGGTAGCGAAGGCAAATTGGGGATGTCACCTACCAAATGTAAGGGTCATCTCCAAATAACAAACACAGAGCAAATATACATGCATATATAGTTGTTATAGTAAAATATAAATATTCATATACTTCATTTAAATGTTAAAAATCACAAAGCACCAAGATACAGATCAACCAAAATGCATGAATCCAATTTATTAGACTATATGTCAATGCATGATTCCGGAATATCACCACCCTATAGAGCAAAAAGTCCCGCCATTGGACAATATCCCATCGTTGGACTTGTCCCACCGTTGGACAAATGCTCTTCAGAATTTCGTGTTCAGTACTCCACCGGTGAGTACTCTTCTGAATCATGTTGCCTTTACAATGAATTGTCGTCACGTACTCGTGACTAAGTTCAGACCACCCATGCATGCATGAATGTCATCGCCTTAGTTGGTAATAAAATAGATCACTCAACGAAAGCGTCCAAGACCATTCAACGTTGTCCTAAACCAACCTAGCTTAGACACAAAGTCATCACCTCGAATAATCATCCGATACCAATCAACATACGCAAACCATTTAACCTCATAATATCATTCTTAAACATGTAATTCATATAACACACATTTTGAAGATAACGTACAAACAAAACCAATACATAACATCATACTATATTTATATCACATTTAATTCAAGTAGGAAAGCGAATGGAGTGATGCCCTTACTGTTACCAAATTTGTTTCTAGAATTATGCTTCAAAAACTCTTGTCTCACTCGTTTCACACCTTCAATTAAGTAATAATTATCTTAATATTTAATTATTATATCAACATCCACACAATTGTCTAATAAAAATGATAACTTTAAGTTTCTAAAGGGATAACTATAACAACAACTTTCAACACATTCATTATTTTTAGAAAAAAAAAAACAACTATTCTTAACATCAATAAGGTTTCTAAAAATTTCTTCAAAAATTAACTTATCACAACAAAGCAATAAAGCCTACAAATGAAAAACAAGAAGAAGAAAACACCAAAAACTTGATGTTGTGCGAGCACAGTTTCTCCCTCTTTGAACGTCATTTCGCCAATCTGACCGTTGAAAACGAAGATCTGAACATGGCGAACCTGTTGTCCAAACATCAGCCCGATCAAACAGTTAACGAATGCGAAACCGATGTTTTTCTGAGACTTATTTAACAAAATCGGGAATAAGGTTACTCCTCTCGTTTCTCTTTTGGTGGTTGCCTTTTCTATCAAAATAGTCTTTCTCTTTTTCTTTTTCTTTTTTTTTTGTTTATTTTATTTACCTAATTGTAATTTATACTCCCTCAGTAGCTAGTAACTAGTAACTGACATATGGGCCACACCTATTTAACATGATTCCTTACCCTTTTTATTATTTTTATTGTTACTCTTTTAACAACCAAACAAAACAAAACATGACACTACTATTATTATTAATTTATTAGTATTATTTCAATTAATTTATACGGAGGCATTATTTAGTTAATTTCTTTATTTACTTTATTTTTAACCAAAATTAGCGACGTATATAGTCAAATTAAATAACAACATATGCACTCCAGAAATAATAATTAAAATTAATATAAAATATAGTAATTACCTAATAAAATTAAATGAGAAAAAATGCTTCTCATTAACTATTAATAATGGAAAAATGCAGATCTTACATTCTATCCACCTAAAATAGTTCGTCCTCGAAACTGGCATCAGAGAAAAGCTTCGGGTACTGCTCCCCTTGAAAGGATTCTTTCCGACAAGAGACCCCTCGACCATTCATACGGTAAACTCCCCCTTGAGCTGTTGGGCGTGTGATTTTAGTTGCATCCACTAAAGCACCAACCTTAGATACCCTACAATCTTTAGCAAGGAGTCCTCGTTTATGACAATTGTAGCATAGATTACTCTTTTCGTTACACTTATCAGCAAGATGTCTAGGGTCCCCACAACGATATCAATAAGGTTTAGTTCCCATTGCCTTTCCTTTATCTATCGAGTCTAGAATCGTAGGACAATATTCTCCCTTAGCTTCCTGAGAAAGATGGTATGGCTCTTTCTCGGGTTGACCATGACTGCAATTATGATTGTTAGAACGAACTGGTCCAATAGAGTTACTACTATTTCCACGTTTCAATCTGCGGTTTTTCATAGCCTCAATCTCTTTACACTTTTCCACTAGTGGTTGGAATTGTTTGATTCTCAAGGCAAGTACAAAATCTTGAATTTCATATTTTAGCCCATCTTGGAAGCGGTGACACATAAAGTCTTCATCAACGGTCTGACGGAAAAATCTGAAATACCGTGACCACGATTCGAACTTCGCCGCATATTCTCCTACAGTCATACCACATTGACGGATTTCCAAGAAATCCTCACCCAACTGGAAAATATTTATCTAGAAATTTCATCTAAAAAGATTCCCAATTAATATCTTCTTGAGCAGCTTCAATCTTTAACTTGGTGCTCCTCCACCAATACTCAGCATCCCCAAGTAACAGATTAGTGGCGTAACTCACCTTTACCTCGGGTGGGCATCGAATCACTTCAAGATATTTTCTACTTCCTGTAACCACTTGTCGGCTTTTTCGGGGTCAACATCTCCATGGAACTTGGGAGGGTCATGCCTAGAAAATCTGCCAAACCTCTAGATTCAACGGCTCTTTTTCCCTTTCATCTCTTCGCAGTTCATGTTCATTCTGGGCAGCGATATCAACTACCATAGGTGCCATAGCTTGACCTATTTGAGCCATCCCTGTTTCATTGATCCCATTAGTGGCACCAATAGCACAGAAAATGCGTCTTGGAGGCATTGTTTCCTGCTGCACATAATCTATTTAGTGCTAGACATCAATCTCAAATGAAGAAAGATATTGTCCTTACTCAACGAAAGTAAAAGGAAACCCTAACTACCACACTCATACTAGAAGATAAGACAAAGTTATAAAGAGACACACTACGAACTATCATATAACCCGACACTGGTCAGCTTAAGACATTCAACTCACAGTCCGAATCAGATCGAACTGCTCTGATACCACAATGTAACATCCTACTTTTTGGGACATCAACTCGAAATACTAAGTTAAATAAGATTCCATTTTTTTTAATGAAAATGTTTTAATTCTCGCGCAAATAAAATACATAATCACACACAAATTTAGCCTACCAATCGATAATTAATTTAAAATTCACAAGTTTTATGATTAAAAAATGTCAAACCAGAATAGAAGGATAGTAACTGGTATGAACTAGAGTCTAATAGAAATAAAGTCCCTAAAGCTGACCACCACTACCCATCTTAGAAATTAAAGGAAATACTTCGTCTATTCATCCGAAAACCCCTCCGATAGCGAAGGCAAATTGGATATGTCACCTGCCAAATGTAAGGGTCATCTCCAAATAACAAACACGGAGCAAATATACATCCATATATAGTTGTTATAGCAAAATATAAATAATCATATACTTCATTTAACATTTAAAAATCACAAAGCACCAAGTTACAGATCAACCAAAATGCAGGAATCCTATTTATTAGACTATATGTCAATGCATGATTCCAGAATATAACCACCCTATAGAGCAAAAAGTCCCACCATTGGACAAGGTCCCACCGTTGGACAAATGCTCTTCAAAATAACATGTTCAGTACTCTATCGTTGAGTATTCTTTTGAATCATGTTGACTTTGCAATGAACTATCGTCATGTACTCGTGACTAAGTTCAGGCCACCAATGCATGCAGGAATGTCATCGCCTTAGTTAGTAACAAAATAGATCACTCAACCAGAGCGTCAAAGACCATTCAACGTTGTCCTAAACAAACCTAGCTTAGACACAAAGTCATCACCTCGAATAATCATCCAATACCAATCAACATACGCAAATCATTTAATCTCATAATAACATTCATAAACATGTAATTTATATAACACACATTTTGAAGATAACATACTAACAAAACCAATACATAAGATCATAGTATATTTATATCACGTATAGCTGACCACCACTACCCATCTTAAAAATTAAAGGAAATACTTCGTCTATTCATCCGAAAACCCCTCCAGTTGCGAAGGCAAATTGGGGATGTCACTTGCCAAATGTAAGGGCCATCTCCAAATAACAAACACAGAGCAAATAAACATGCATATGTAGTTGTCATAGCAAAATATAAATAATTATATACTTCATTTAAATGTTAAAAATCACAAAGCACCAAAATACAGATCAACCAAAATGCAGGAATCCTATTTATTAGACTATATGTCAATGCATGATTCCGGAATATCACCACTCTGTAGAGCAAAGAGTCCCACCATTGGACAATATCCCATCATTGGACAAATGCTCTTCAGAATTTCGTGTTCAGTACTCCACCGTTTAGTACTCTTCTGAATCATGTTGCCTTTGCAATAAACTGTCGTCATGTACTCGTGACTAAGTTCAGACCACCCATGCATGCATGAATGTCATCGCCTTAGTTAGTATTAAAATAGATCACTCAATCAAAGCGTCCAAGACCATTCAACATTGTCCTAAACTAACCTAGCTTAGACACAAAGTCATCACCTCGAATAATCATCCGATACCAATCAACATATGCAAACCATTTAACCTCATAATATCATTCTTAAACATGTAATTGATATAACACACATTTTGAAGATAACATACAAACAAAACCAATACATAACATCATACTCTATTTATATCACGTATAATTCAAATAGGAAAGCGAATGGAGTGATGCCCTTACCGTTACCAAAGTTGTTTCTAGAATTATGCTTCACAAACTCTTGTCTCACTCATTTCACACCTTCAATTAAGTAATAATTATCTTAATATTTAATTTATATATCAGCATCCACACAATTGTCTCATAAAAATAATAACTTTAACTTTCTAAAGTGATAACTATAACAACAACTTTCAACTCATTCATTAATTCTAGAAAAAAATCACTATTTTTAACATCAATAAGGTTTCTAAAAATTTCTTCAAAAATTAACCTATCACAACAAAGCAATAAAGCCTACAAATGAAAAACAAGAAGAAGAAAACACCAAAAACCTGCTGCTGTGCGAGCACAGGTTCTCCATCTCTGAATGTTGTTTCGCCGATCCGACCGTTGAAAACGAAGACCTTAACATTGCGAACCTGTTGTCCAAACACCAGCCCGATCCAACGATTAACGAATGCGAAATTGATGTTTTTCTGAGATTAATTTAACAAAATCGATAATAGGGTTACTCCTCTCTTTTCTCTTTTGGTGGTTGCCTTTTTTTATCAAAATAGTCTGTCTCTTTTTCTTTTCTTTTTTGTTTATTTTATTAACCTAATTGTAATTTATATTCCCTCAATAGCTAGTAACTAGTAACTCACATATGGGCCACGCCCATTTAACATGATTCCTTCCCCTTTTTATTATTTTTATTGTTATTCTTTTAACAACCAAACAAAACAAAACATGACACTGCTATTATTATTAATTTATTAGTATTATTTCAATTAATTTATACGGAGGCATTATTTAGTTTATTTCTTTATTTATTTTATTTTTAACCAAAATTAGCGACATATAGAGTCAAATTAAATAACAACATTTGCACTCCAGAAATAATAATTAAAATTAATATAATATCTAGTAATTACCTAATAAATTTAAATATGAAAAATGCATCTCATTAACGATTAATAATGGGAAAATGTAGATCTTACATTCTATCCACCAAAAATAGTTTCGTCCTCAAAACTGGCATCAGAGAAAACCTTTGGGTACTGCTCCCCTTGAAAGGATTCGTTCGGACAAGAGACCCCTCGACCATTCATACGGTAAACTCCCCCTTTAGCGGTTGGGCGTGTGAGTTTAGTTGTATCCACTAAGGCACCAACCTTAGATACCCTACAGTCATTAGCAAGGTGTCCTGGTTTATGACAATTGTAGCATAGATTACTCTTTTCGGTACACTTATCAGCAAGATGTCTAGGTACCCCACAACTATATAAATAAGGTTTAGTTCGCATTGCCTTTTCTTTATCCATCGAGTCTGGAATCGTAGGACGACATTCTCCCTTAGCTTCCTGAGAAAGATGATATGGCTCTATCTCGGGTTGACCATGACTGCAATTATGATTGTTAGAACGAACTGGTCTAATAGAGTTACTACTATTTCCACGTTTCAATCTGCGGTTTTTCATAGCCTCAATCTCTCTACACTTTTCCACTAGTAGTTGGAATTGTTTGATTCTCAAGGCAAGTACAAAATCTTGAATTTCATATTTTAGCCCATCTTGGAAGCAGTGACACATAAAGTCTTCATCAATGGTCTGACGGAAAAATTTGAAATACCGTGACCACGATTCGAACTTCGCCGCATATTCTCCTACAGTCATACCACATTGACGGATTTCCAAGAAATCCTCACCCAACTGGAAAATATTTATCTAGAAATTTCATCTAAAAAGATTCCCAATTAATATCTTCTTGAGCAGCTTCAATCTTTAACTTGGTGCTCCTCCACCAATACTCAGCATCCCCAAGTAACAGATTAGTGGCGTAACTCACCTTTACCTCGGGTGGGCATCGAATCACTTCAAGATATTTTCTACTTCCTGTAACCACTTGTCGGCTTTTTCGGGGTCAACATCTCCATGGAACTTGGGAGGGTCATGCCTAGAAAATCTGCCAAACCTCTAGATTCAACGGCTCCTTTTCCCTTTCATCTCTTCGCAGTTCATGTTCATTCTGGGCAGCGATATCAACTACCATAGGTGCCATAGCTTGACCTATTTGAGCCATCCCTGTTTCATTGATCCCATTAGTGGCACCAATAGCACAGAAAATGCGTCTTGGAGGCATTTTTTCCTGCTGCACATAATCTATTTAGTGCTAGACATCAATCTCAAATGAAGAAAGATATTGTCCTTACTCAACGCGAGTAAAGGGAAACCCTAATTACCACACTCATACTAGAAGATAAGACAAAGTTATAAAGAGACACACTACGAACTACCATATAACCCGACACTGGTCAGCTTAAGACATTCAACTCACAGTTCGAATCAGATCGAATTGCTCTGATACCACAATGTAACATCCTACTTTTTGGGACATCAACTCGAAATACTAAGTTAAATAAGATTCCATTTTTTTTTAATGAAAATGTTTTAATTCTCGCGCAAACAATATTCATAATCACACACCAGTTTAACCTACCAATCGATAATTAATTTAAAATTCTCAAGTTTTATGATTAAAAAATGTCACACCAGAATAGAAGGATAGTAACTGGTATGAACTAGAGTCTAATAGAAATAAAGTCCCTAAAGCTGAACACCACTACCCATCTTAGAAATTAAAGGAAATACTTCGTCTATTCATCCGAAAACGCCTCCGATAGCGAAGGCAAATTGGGGATGTCACCTGCCAAATGTAAGGGTCATCTCCAAATGACAAACACAGAGCAAATAGACGTCATTTATTAGACTATTTAACATTTACTTCATTTAACATTTAAAAATCAAAAAGCACCAAGATACAGATCAACCAAATTCAAGGAATCCTATTTATTAGACTATATGTCAATACATGATTCCAGAATATCACCACCCTGTAGAGCAAATAGTCCCACCATTGGACAATGTCCCACCGTTTGACAAATGCTCTTTAGAATTTCATGTTCAGTACTCTACCGTTGAGTATTCTTCTGAATCATGTTGACTTTGCAATGAACTATCGTCATGTACTCGTGACTAAGTTCAGGCCACCAATGCATGCAGGAATGTCATCGCCTTAGTTAGTAACAAAATAGATCACTCAATCAGAGCGTCAAAGACCATTCAACGTTGTCCTAAACCAACCTAGCTTAGACACAAAGTCATCACCTCGAATAATCATCCAATACCAATCAACATACACAAATCATTTAATCTGATAATAACATTCATAAACATGTAATTTATATAACACACATTTTGAAGATAACATACTAACAAAACCAATACATAACATCATAGTATATTTATATCACGTATAATTTAAGTAGGAAAGCGCATGGAGTGATGCCCTTACTATTACGAAAGTTGTTTCTAGATTTAAGCTTCACAAACTCTTGTCTCACTCGTTTCACACCTTCAATTAAGTAAGAATTATCTTAATATTTAATTTATATATCAACATCCACACAATTGGCTCATAAAAATCATAACTTTAACTTTCTAAAGGGATAACTATAACAACAACTTTCAACTCATTTCGGTACACTTATCAGCAATATGTCTAGGGTCCCCATAAAGATAGCAATAAGGTTTAGTTCCCATTGCCTTTCCTTTATCTCTCGAGTATGGAATCGTAGGACGATATTCGATAGCAACTCATTTTGATTGACCATGACTGCGATTTTGATTGTTAGAACGAAATGGTCCAATAGAGTTACTACTATTTCCACGGTTCAATCTGCAGTTTTTCATAGCCTCAATATCTCTACACTTTTCAACTAGTGGTTGGAATCGTTTGATTCCCAAGGGCAGTACATAATCTTGAATTTCATATTTTAGCCCAACTTGGAAGCAGTGACACATAAAGTCTTCGTCAATGGTCTGACGGAAAAAATTGAAATAATGTGACAAAGATTCAAACTTCGCGGCATAATCTCTTACAATCATACCACCTTGACAGATTTTTAAGAAATCATCACCCAACATTCTTCTAGCGCTAACCAGAAAATATTTATCTAGAAATTTCATCTGAAAATATTCCCAATTAATCTCTTCTTGAGCAGCTTCAATCATCAACTTTGTGCTCCTCCACCAACAGCATCCCCATGTAATAGGTAAGTGGCGTAACTCACCTTTACCCCGAGTTGACATCGAATCACTTCAAAGATATTTTCTACTTCCTGTAACCACTTGTTGGCTTTTTCGGGGTCAACATCTCCATGTAACTTGTGAGGGTCATGCCTGCGAAAATCTGCCAAACCTCTAGATTCTGCGACTCTTTCTTCCCTTTCATCTCTTCGCAGTTCACGTTCATTCTGGGCGGCGATAGCAGCAGCCATCTATGCCATAGCTTGAGCCATTTGAGCCATCCCTATTTCATTGATCCCATTAGTGGCACCACTAGCACCGAAAATGCGTCTTGGAGGCATTGTTTCCTTCTACACATAATCTCTTTAGTGTTAGACATCAATCTCAAATGAAGAAAGATATTGTCCTTACTCAATGCGAGTAAAGGGAAACCTTAACTCCCACACTCATACAAGAAGATAAGACAAAGTTATAAAGAGACACACTACAAACTACCATATAACCCGACACTGGTCAACTTAAGACATTCAACTCACAGTCCGTATCAAATCGAATTGCTTTGATACCACAATGTAACATCCCACTTTTTGGGACATCATCTCGAACTACTAAGTTAAATAAGATTCCATTTTTTTTTAATGAAAATGTTTTAATTCTTGCGCAAACAAAATACATAATCACACACAAATTTAACCAACCAATCGTTAATTAATTAACAATTCTCAAGTTTTATGATTCAAAAATGTCACACCAGAATAGAAGGATAATAACAAGTATGAACTAGAGTCTAATAGAAATAAAGCCCCTATAGCTGACCACCACTACCCATCTTAGAAATTAAAGGAAATACTTCGTCTATTTCTCCGAAAACCCCTCTGGTTGCGAAGGAAAATAGGGGATATCACCTGCCAAATGTAAGGGTCATCTCCAAATAACAAACACAGAGCAAATAGACATGCATATATAGTTGTTATAACAAAATATAAATAATCATATACTTCATTTAACAGTTAAAAATCACAAAGTACCAAGATACAGATCAACCAAATGCAGGAATCCTATTTATTAGACTATACGTAAATGCGTGATTCTGGAATATCACCACCCTATAGAGCAAAGAGTCCCACCATTGGACAATGTCTCACCGTTGGACTTGTCCCACCGTTGGACAAATGCTCTTCAGAATTTCATCTTCAATACTCCACCGTTGAGTATTATTCTGAATCATGTTGCCTTTACAATGAACTGTCGTCACGTACTAGTGACTAAGTTCAGGCCACCAATTCATGCATGAATGTCATCGCCTTAGTTAGTAACAAAATAGATCACTTAACCAGAGCGTCCAAGACCATTCAACGTTGTCCTACACCAACCTAGCTTAGAAACAAAGTCATCACCTCGAATAATCATCCAATACCAATCAACATACGCAAACCATTAAATCTCATAATATCATTCATAAACATGTAATTCATATAACACACATTTTGAAGATAACATACAAACAAAACCATTACATAACATCATAGTATATTTATATCACGTATAATTCAAGTAGGAAAGCGAATGCAGTGATGCTCTTACCGTTACCAAAGTTGTTTCTAGAATTATGCTTCACAAACTCTTGCCTCACTTGTTTCACACCTTCAATTAAGTAATAATATCCTAATATTTAATTTATATATCAGCATCCACACAATTGTCTCATAAAAATCATAACTTTAATTTTCTAAAGGGATAACTATAACAACAACTTTCAACACATTCATTATTTCTAGAAAAAAAATCACTATTTTTAACATCAATAAGGTTTCTAAAATTGAAAAACAAGAAGAAGAAAACACCAAAAACCTGCTGCTGTACGAGCACGGTTTTTCCATCTCTAAACGTGGTTTTACCGATTCGACAGTAGAAAACGAAGACCTGAACGTTGCGAACCTACTGACCAAAAATAAGCCCGATCCAACGGTTAACGAATGGGAAATCAATGTTTTTCTGAGACTAATTTAACAAAATCGGGAATATGGTTACTCCTCTCTTTTCTCTTTTGATGGTTGCCTTTTCTATCAAAAAAGTCTTTATCTTTTTCTTTTTCTTTTTCTTATGTTTATTTTGTTAACCTAATTGTAATTTATACTCCCTCAGTAGCTAGTAACTAGTAACTGACATATGGGCCACCCCCATTTAACATGATTCCTTCCCCTTTTTATATTATTTTTAGTGTTATTCTTTTAACAACCAAACAAAACAAAACATGACACTACTATTATTATTAATTTATTAGTATTATTTCAATTAATATATACGGAGGAATTATTTAGTTGATTTCTTTATTTATTTTATTTTAAACCAAAATTAGCGACATATATAGACAAATTAAATAACAACATATGCACTCCAGAAATAATAATTAAAATTAATATAAAATCTAGTAGTTACCTAATAAAATTAAATGAGAAAAATGCATCTCATTAACTATTTATAATGGGAAAATGCATATCTTACATTCTATCCACCCAAAATAGTTTCTTCCTCAAAACTGGCATTAGAGAAATAGTTTGACTATATATGTAAACACTCTTTTGTGAGAGTGCAACATTGTATACACTCTTTTGTGAGAGTTATTCAAAAAACCCTTAAATGCTCTTATGTAACCTAGCCAGTTGTGGTTGCATCCCTCAACAACTTGATTATACCAAGCTAGAAGGTTCTGAAGACTTGAACATAATGTTTGACTAATAGGTGTTCAACAGAAGTGTGATTCAATGGTGAATTAGAGGATTAAATCCTTCAAGTTGAATGGACTATACGTGGCTATAATGATGGTGGTGAACCATGATAAATTGGTTGAGTTATTCTTCTTTTTTGTTCATCTGCTCTATTTTCCTTACTTTAGTTTAGTCTTTTTATAAACGGTTTTAAAATAAAACACAATTCAAATCCACCCTTTCTTATGTTTCTCATTCTATAATTAGCATTAGTGATCAGTTTCAAAGTTGTGCACTTAATCGTGTTTGAGTTAAGATCATTGTTATTATGACTAACTCTTGTGACAAAGTTACAGGTGGAAACGTTAATAGACCTCTTATGATATATGGAGACATGTTCGAGTACTAGAAAGACAGGCTCAGATGTTTCTACATCTCTCATGATCCTTAATTATGGGACATAGTCAAATATGGTTATAAGGTTCCAAAAGACACTGCTTGTGTTGAAATATCCAAAAAGGATCTCAACGCTGATCAAAAGAAACAATACAAAATGCATCATAAAGCATGAACTTTCATGATGAATGTTATCACCTTCAAAGAGTTTGAAAAATGCAGCAACAAAGAAACATGAAATAATATATTTGATACTCTAGTTCTTAACTATGAAGGAAATAAGTTGGTACAAGAAGCTAAAGCAAATCTACTAGTCAGGAAGTATGAACTTTTCTTGATGAAAGAAGATTAAGACATTGAGATAAAAATGGATTTAAGGCTCTCTTGTTTCTAGATTGAAGGTTCTCCAAAAGAGTAGCACTACCTCTAACCACATCAAGAAGTTCCTTAGAAGTCTTCCTTGAAAGTGGAGACCAAAGGTAACAACTATTCAAAAGACTAAGGATCTAAACAAACTATCTCTAGAAAAGTTTATGAGCTCACTTAGATCCCTTGAGATTGAACTGGTTGAAGACGAGTCTTGAAAGAAGTCAAAGTCCTTGGCCCTCAAATCCCAAGGAAAAAAGACGAATTCTAAGGCTCTACAAGCTACTAAAGACTCTGAGGAAAGCAAATTGAATAATCAGAGTGAAGATTCAGATGATGAAGAGTTGTCCTTTATCTCAAGTAAAATCTAGTGCATGTTGAACAACGTGAAGAAATATTTTCCTAAACGAGATTTTAGATGATTCTAAAATAGTATAGAAAGAAGTGAAAAATTAGACAAGAAAAGACACATCTACTATGAGTGCAAAGAACCAGGTCATTTGAAATCATAATGTCCTAAACTTGAGAAAGTGTCGCAACCTAAAATTTCAAGTGTTTCTCGAATTCAATGGAATTGGCACCAAAATTTATTTTAAAATAGGAAAAATATTGGGAAATCCTTAAAATAGAGAAAATAAAATAGTATTTGAAATCAAATTTTGAGTTCGAGAGTCGATTACGCTTAGGGAATGTATTAGCACCCTACACATCCGTTAAAATACAGTTGCCTATAATTAATTGTGAAAAATTAATATTAACTTAAATATATTTATTTCTCCTTATTATTAAATATAAATATCAATTTATTTTTAATGTGATTTTGAAATAAACGTGTTCTTAAGAAAGAGAAGAAAAACAAGAAATTTTTATTAACGTGCTTGACAAGAGTATGATCTTGCTCGTACGTATCTTTTGGTGCGAATGAGAAATCAAAGCTACGTAGTTCTTGGGTCGAAAATATAGATGTGTTGATTAGTTTTTTTAATAAAGTTTATTTTGTTGTTGAAAAGAAAAAAAATTTGACAAAAGAAAATAAGTTTGTTTGATTTAAATAATTATTTAAAAATACGAGTTTTAAGACTATCAAGTGGTATAAATTGTATCTTACAAAAACTCAATGACTAAAAAAATGTCACAACTAGTTAACCCGTTTAAGAATAGTTTTATTATTTTAGTTATGAAAATGAGCTTTAAAATCCCGAAGTTGTACAACTTGTGTTATAACCATTCAAAGATTAAAAAGATGTCACATCTAATTAACCACATTAAAATAATTTTTTGTATAATTATTTTACAAAAATAAAATAAAAACAAGTTTCAGAACTGTCAAGTTATCACAATTTATGTAATCGTATTTTGAAGTAATATTTTATTGATTTTATTTTTTTGAAAAGAAATTAAATAAATAATAATTTAATAAAGTAAAACTTGGAAGCATCATTTAAGAAGGCAACATGCATCTTTTAGAACAGTAACGTTACACTTGGTTTCAAAACAAGTAAGCATCGTTTCACAACTCAAGTTTCAATAAATCCTAAACTAGCAAGCATCATTTCAAAAACTCAAGTTTCACTAAATCAACCTAATCAAAATCTCATTTTTAATTCTAATATAAACTTCATATAACTCATCCTTTTATTCTAATGTGAAATCAGAAAGCATTTTAAATGTCAAATCAGGACAAGTAAACCAAAGGAAGTGTTGTAGTAAAGGGACATAGAACATAACAACAAACATGAGAGTGACGCAGATCTGTGGTATGCTGCAAAGAAGAAGGCAGTGGTGGTGCACAATTGACGCTGGTAGGCGGCAGTTATGGGTGGAATAAAATGACGGTGATGCACTCTATTTTTCGTTTTCTATTTTTTTCTTTTCTACATAAAATTTAAAATCTAAACATAAAATCTAAAATAATTCTCCCCCTTTGTCAACACAAAAAGTTTAGGGAATACAAAGGAAATGTATACTACACATAGAAAACAATGAGTAGATTCCAGTTTTAAGAAAAATAACATTTTCTAAAAACTCCCCCTGAATATATTGAAATTGATATCCTTTAAAATTTCGAAATGCTAAAACCCAAGCAAGATGTCTCTTTGCTCTTTTGCCTTCTTTCACAACAGACAATGTTTTAATTTGAACATGATAATGAGCGCAAGAGAAGCAAAATGAATGTGATATCATGTCAAGTATAATTTCTCTCTTTACAAAACATTTTTATGCTAAAAAAGTTTGTATTTATCAAAAACAATCAAAGAGATTTGTTCACATAAAAAAATGAATTTTAAGGACATAAAAAGGAGAATTTTGAGTTCAATGAATGAATTAAATCTTGATTAGATTATACCTTGATAAGATCCAAAGAAGAGGAAAATATAAATATGTGCTTCTTCTAAAGGACAACCATTCATACTTGTTACTATTTCTTTGATCTGATGGATGACTTTCATCAAGACTCAAGTAGCAGCAACTTTGGTACCATATCCTTCCAATTTAATTCTTCCAATAATTTGATCATGAGATATTTTTGGAGGAAAGGTCAATAGTGAGATGTGTGTAGGAGTACCGAAAACTAAATGGTTCAAACTCATTTAGAAGTTGTTGATGTTTTTTCAACCATATCATCTTGATAGAAAACATTAGACTTGATTGAATGTTGCATATAAACTGTCAAGAGCGTTCTGGAAAATGTTCTGATTTTCTGCATAATGTTCTGCTCTTCTGCAGAATGTTCTGCTCTTATGCAGAAAGTTCTGCTATTCTGCATAATGTTCTACTCTTCTATAGAATGTTCTGCTTTTCTGGAGAATGTTCTGCTTTTCTGGAGAATGTTTCTCTCTTCTGCAGAATGTTTTCGTATGCTTCTAGAATGAACCTTTTTGCTTAAATTGATCATTCTCTTAGATTTTGCCTTTATCATTCTCCAGCTTTTAGGAGAAGAATGAAACAGAGACTGATTATTAATCTCGGTTTCCTGGAAAGCATTATGTTG
>NC_021167.2:18215795-18218309 GCF_000331145.2 Cicer arietinum | reverse complement strand
AATATTCTTCTTCTTCATCTCCTTTGTTTTAATGTTTCCAAAGGTTAAAGGAACTCCAAATTTTTGTAATGAGAGGAGGCATCATACTTTTCCATTCAAGTGTCTTGAGCATGCCTTGTCCATGTATCATTGTTCTCTCTTGATTGTTGGATGGTGTTCCTACATCACAAGTTAGTAATGATTTTGGTGCTCATATTTGTTTGGGTCCTTGATGGTTAGTATATCTTCTTTTAGAAGATTTTTTAAAACTTGATCTCTTTTTAAAATAACAAGTTGATTCAAAGTGACCATTTTTGGAATAATAGGAATACTTTGTTGTTGATCTTCGATAAGGTTTCAAAATCTGAGTTTTACACAGATTTAAAATTGATTTTGCTGAAATTACAGATCGTTCCCTTTTTCCCAGATTTTCTGCAGAAGGTTTAGCTTTCATTTTAGAACTTTCTCCGTTTTGAGAACAACATGGAGAACGTTCTCCTTTTGGCAGATTTTTCAACACTGGTTTAGCAGAACGATCTTCTCTTTTAATCAACTTTTTGCTTTCAATCTTTTCATCTCTTTTTCTAAAATAGCAAGCAAATTCCAGATGTCCAAGTTTCTTACAATATGAGCATTTGGGTTTGCATTTATCCTCTTTTCTTTCTGAAACAAAAAAGTTTTCATATATTTTTCGTTTTTTGAGTTTTATCAAAACCAAGACCAGCTTTATCAAATATTCCCACTTGAGATCCCATGATTTTTTGAAAGGTTTCAGTAGCTTTAATAAATTTGACAAGTCATTTCTAAGAAGTTCATTTTCAGTTTTAAGGAGAACATTCTCCGTTTTTGTTGCAGAATGTTCTTGATTTTCAGATTCATTAGTTTCCTTAAAATGAGATTCCTGCATGTTCTGAATGATGTTTTTTAGTTCATCAATCATAACCTGAGCTTTCTCTTTTTCCCTTTTTTCTTTTAAAAATTGATCATTTAAAGAGCTACATTTTTGAAGAAGCAGATTTGAATCATTAAGTAAGCTATCAAAATCTTTTTCAAATTGTTCACACAAAAGACATGGTTCAAAATTTATTACCTCCTTGTCTTTAGTATCTGCCATTAAACATAAGCTAGCTTCTTCAGGTTCCTCTGTTTCTGTTTCATCATAATCATCCCAGTTCGCCATCATGGAGTTTTTCTTGAAAGGGAACTTCTTTGGTGCTCTTTTGTTCAAGGGACATTCAGTTTTATAATGTCCTTGTTTATTGCATCCAAAACATGTGATTTGACTTTTGTCTACCTCTATTTTGAAGTTTTCTTTTTGATTTGAAAATCCTTTTTTGATATGATCCCTTCTTCTCACCATTCTCTGTATCTTTTTTGTAAGACGAACTATTTCTTCATCAACATCTTCTTGTTCGATTTCTTCTGAGTCCTCATCTGGACTTTCTTGAGATGTTTTCAAAGCTATTACTTTGCCCTTTTTGATTGGTCTGTCTTCTTGTAGCAGCACTTCATGTGCTCGTAATGTTCCAATTAATTCTTCTAGGGGAAGTGATTCAAGATTCTTGGCTTGGCTTATAGCTGTTACCATTGGTCTCCATATGATTGGAAGACACCTCATGATTTTTCTTACTCTTTCTTGAACTGTGTAAGCTTTCCCAAGAGAACGCAATTCATTTACAATGGTTGTGAATCTTGAGTACATCTCATCAATGGTTTCTCCTTCATTCATTTCAAAGAGTTCAAACTTTCTTATGCCTATATCAATCCTTGTTTCTTTCACATGGCTTGTTCCTTCGTGATGAGTTTGTAATGTGTCCCATACTTCTTTAGCAGTTTTGCATTCATCAACTCTTTCGCTTTTTCCCCTACTTAAAGCACAAGATAAAAATAAGTGAGCTTTTGAGTTTAGAAGTACCTTAGATTTTTCATCTGCTGTCCAATTTACTTCTTTCTTTTCAGCAGAGGTTGAATCATTTTGATTGACTCTTGGTATGAAATCTCCATCTGTAATGACGCGCCACATTCCTGTATCTTGAGATTTTAAGAACAACTGCATTTTGCTTTTCCAAAAATAATAGTCTGTGCCATCAAAGTAAGGTGGTCGGTATAATGACACTCCTTCAGCAATGTACATCTTTTTTGACATTTTTCTTCTAGATCTTTTTCTCTACACTTGTTAGGTGTTCAAGTTTTAGAGACCGAGCTCTGATACCAATTGAAGTAACAATGTCGATTTACAAGAAAGGGGGGGTTTGAATTGTAAATGCACCTTTTTAAAAATTCCTGTTAAAAACTTAAGAAAATAACTCAAGATTGATCTTGGTTGTGAAAACAGAAAACGGAGAACGTTCTTGGTTAGTTAAAATCAATAATTCAGTTTATGTAATTAACTTGATAATCAATCAAACTGAAAGTAAATAGATAAGGGAAGAAATACCACACAACGATATATCCTGGTTCACCCAACTCGGGTTACGTCCAGTCCTCACAACCGTGAGTTTTTCAACTAAGTGTTTAAAACAAAGAACCTTCTTG
>NC_021167.2:18210733-18215608 GCF_000331145.2 Cicer arietinum | reverse complement strand
AAAGCAACAACAACACCTATCTAACTTTGATAGGATTCAATGCAATCTAAACAAACTATAAAGAAACTCTTATAGTTTGAGTTTTTACAATAAGATTGATTTTGACAGAATCTAAGATATCTCAACTCTTATTTGAGATTCGATTCTTACAAAGAAATCAGCAGCAATATCACAGTGAGATAGAATTGATCAGAACTGATTGCTTTTTGTGAAAATGAGAATTTCAAGTATGTGAATGTGAATGATTTATGAGAGTTTTATAGCACTTGAAGTTCTTATTTGATCATGGGTATTGGCCTTATATTTATAGGCATTAGAGGCCTTTAATGAAGGTCAAAAGAGCTATTGATAGTGCTCTGAAGTTTGACTGAAGGCAATATATCAGATTAAAATAATTCAGCTTTGAAAAACTGCTTTTCCCTCTTTTTTGACTTTTCTGGTTTAGCATTAAAGCAGTTTTGTCTTCTAGTTAAAAAGCCTTTGACGTTTCTCCCTTGATCTTGGATGGTACAGTCTTGATCTTGAGTCTTGAATGTAGCCAGAAGAGTTTGGAGAAGAATTATAAGCCATTGCAGAAGAGATACACTGCTGCTGGAATTGTGCAGAAAACGGAGAACGATTAATGTTCTTGGTCTGTCAGTTTGAACTTTCTTGAGCTTCAATAATCAATCTGGAGTTCCCGTTTTAATCATTCTGGATTTCCTTTGCAATTGTCTTGTCATATGTCAAGATTGATCGAACTTTCTTGACATTTGATTTTTGGAGTTTCAGTTTGATCAACATGTTGTGATGAACTTTTTTGAAGCTGGAGATCTTTCTCTGTTTTAATGTTCTTGTTGTTGTTTTCTTTGCTTTGCTTGATTATGTTCTTTAATTAAATTCACTCAAAAGCACAAGTTAAATTAACATAACATTTAGAATCATAATTAACATTCTTAATTAACTTTTTGTTTGTTTTCATCAAAACATTAAATTGAGATTTTGTCTCAACAATGGGAACACTTATGTAAATATGGACTCAAAAATGATGTAAATCGTACAATGATGATTTTTTAGATTTTATAATGATACTTGTAAAATATTTATTAACCATATTATTACTTATTAGTTTTGAATTATTTTTAATTAGCCGGACAAAAGTAAGGTATTACAGAAAGGAAAATCCCAAACAAAAGACTGCAAAGCAAAAAAGAAAAGTCTTATGGTTACTTGGGATGACTCTGATGAATCATTTGATGAATATGAAAAGCATGCAAAAATGGCTCTAACGGTAGATACTCACATTGGCTCTAACTCTAACTATGAATATGTTAAATGAGTTTCTCAACAAAAATCATAAAAGTTTTTCAAAACTTAAGTCTCTTAAAAAAGCTCATGACATCTTAACAAATAAATGCAGTTCCCTCAAAAAGGAACTTGAAAACCTAAAAAGGGAAAACCTAACTCTTAAATAAAATGTTCCAAAAACTTCGGAGGATATAATCTACAATTCTATTAAATACAAAAAAGACTTTCAATAATTTCATGCAAACAACATAAATAGAAGCAAACAAGCTTATATTGTGACACCCTACCCCAAAATAATATTATAATAAATTATATCATATTCTTATGAAATTTGAAGCGGATAAATAAAAATCTATTTCTACGAAAATAAAAACTTTTATTTTTAATTAGGATATCACGTTTTTCAAAAATAAAAAAGACACTTTAAACTTATTTTCTCCATTAAAATTGTGCAATCTCGATAAGTTTGATTTAAGTATAATTACTTGATTTAATTTTTAAAAACTTACTAGTACTTCTAAGATTTTCATACAAAAATTCGTTTCAAATTAAATAAGTAAAATACAAATTAAAACCCTTATTCCCGGTATCACCTATTAGAGCGGGGTTCCTTCCAAACTTGAACTTCAAGACTCATTAACCTGTAATAACTACAATTTCGCAAACACAGGGCCACGCCAATCAAACACAAACAACAAAGGAGATGAGTTTCGAAATCATGATGTCAGTATAATACAAGTAAGAAGGACACGCAAACAATCATATTAGAACCGTATTAGTACACAAAATTTCCATCAAGGAAATATCACATTAAAAAAATCAAAATCACTCAAGGAAAATCAATAAATTTCAATATAATATCAAATCATCTAAGAAAATAATTATCGCTTTTGAAACACACCAATCACAACAAAACAATCACAAGGAAATGCAATGATATACAAGAGCTTAGACTCTACTTCACAATGTGGTATCATTCTAACTCTGAAGTACTTGGTTAGGAGGCTTGATAATATGCCACCATCCCGGTGGACAGACAATTCAAATTGGCCCTGTCCTCATAGATCTCCTCCACTCAACCCGAGACACATATACATGACAGTCGAGGTAAAAGTGTGTTGCGTGGTAGCTCCCGACATTTGGAGTGCTACCTCCAAGTCACCAAGGAATTCCCCACCCGTATACCTCTAAGGTCTAACAATTTTCCCTTAAGACTCGACAGCATACCGCCACGATCAGGCTCATTCAGTTGTACTTCCCCGTTATCACTAGGCTTGTCAGGCCCTACCTATATGATGACAAAATAATCTTCACTTTGCAAATTCTCAATATTTATTTTCTCCCCTCGTTGGCCTATGATACTCCATTAAGACCGTCATCTCAAACACAAATTTGAATCACAATTATTTCACCAAATATGGGGTTACTTCAATATTCTCATCACATATTCACAACATCGCTATCATTAATCATATCTAATCACATAAACTCATCACAAATTTATAGCATCACTATCATCAACCATACATCATCACATAGGCTTATCACAAATTTATAACATGATTGTTATTAATTATACATCATCATAATCACATAAAATTATCACAACACATCCATTTTTATTATAACATCATTTAAACTCATCTAATCAAACATATGCATAAAATTAATTCAATAGCCAATATCGGAATAATATCAAATATCTCACATTTAATAAAAATAAATCAAACATCACAATAATATCAAATACCACATATTTAACGAAGTTTAATCAATCTACACCTTATAAATATTTCTATTCCATATTTTAATCTCACAATTTCCATATTTTTACATTAATCAATTTATAACTCAAAGGGCTACTGCCGTATGTAGCGAGCCCCGAATGAATCGTTGGGAAATACGATTTTCCCGTTCATCTCATATTATATTATACTCATGAATCCAAACGCTATCTCACCCCTTACCTTATTTAGACGCTTTCTCAAACACATAAATCAATGGAAATTTTCTCCAGCAACTACAGATCGACAACGTCCAGCGAGCAAGTCCGAATAAACGACGAGTTCACAAAATCATTGAGACGTGACTGATAAATTATGAGGAGCATAAAAATAAATGTTAAATAATTAATAATAATTTTAAGAACAAAATTAGAGTCAAAACGATGAGAAAAATTGCAGAAAAATTCTCACCGACTTTTCGGAGCGCCCGAAAGGGTCTGACGTCAACTTCACCGAAAAATACAATTGAGTAGTGCTTCTTGAAGGTTTCGATGAGGGTAATCCAAAAACAATGTCAGTTTTCTGAGATGACAAACGTGGTGATCGGGATCGGTAAAAACCAGCTCGCCCAAGGAAAGAAACACAACAGTTTCTGATTAAACGGAGCCATGATCGTTAAAATTGATGCCAAAAATGGATTTAGTGGCCGATTTTTTTTTGGGATATAGGTTGAGATCGTTTCAAAACGGCAAGGAATTGGTGGGGATGAATTTTAGGCAAAAAGGGTTTCTTTTGATGATATGCGTGTTTTTTCTTGCTCAAGACGAGAAAGTCTTTTAGTGCAGATGGAAGGGTGCAGGTAGCAAATGTACAGGTGCATGAGTAAAACATGTTGTAAGGCCCAACACAAGGGTGTCTAGTCTATGTGTGATGTAGGAATGAAGGTGTAATGAGCAATTCGCAGGTGTAGGAAAGAAAAGGTCCAACCAGTAATAGTCCAAATTAATATGCAGAAGTAGAAAATAGGGGTGTAAACAGTCGTCTGGTCCAAAATTCAATTTCTTTTTTCTATTTCTAAAAGCCCTTAATAAATAAACAGTTTATTTTACTTCTCTAGAAACTTTTTTTCCAGAATACTCATTTTAACATAATATTATCTATCCTTAACATAGATAAATATAATTTTAACCAAAACTCTCATATTCAAAATAATAACTATGATTATTACTATAAAATCTTTCAAAATAATCACATAAAAATACATCATCTTTATAGAATAGTCGAAATGATAAAATAAATAAATATAACATCAACAATTTATATTACTTACTAATTAAAAATAAATGTGTGCAACTATATAAAAATAAAGAAAATCAATATTAAAATGACTAATATATCAAGATAATTATTTGTAAAACAAATAATTAAAATAAAATATATTTATAAATAATTAAATATAATTATGTGTACACTTAACATCAGTCAAACATACAAGAAATTATCACATTAACTGCAAACCCACATATAAATGTAGAGTCGCCTAAAGTCTTATTCTTTAAAACATCTACACTAAAATACTATTATTTATAGAAAAATATATAAAACAATAAAATATATTATTTGTTATTTATATAACTTATTTAGTCAAATATATACAAAACTAGCGTATCATGGAAAGCTCCCATATAACGAAAGTTAGTCACAAGCTTTATCCACATATATTCTAAAATAGTTTTAACACCAAATTAATTATCTAAAATCATATTTCATTAAGAAAATATTTATTATAAAATTTGGGGTGTTATGTAAGACCCATAATTTTAAAGTACCTTTTATGTATTTTTGGTATATTTTGGATTTTGGC
>NC_021167.2:18187880-18210233 GCF_000331145.2 Cicer arietinum | reverse complement strand
TTGCTTAACGTTTTGTTTTGAAAATCTTTAAGTTAAATCGGTATTAAGAACGGGGAATCTCTTGATGACTTATTTAATTAATGTTGTTTGAAAGTCGTTTTAGTTAAATGGGTATTAAAAATGGGGAATCTTTTAATATCTGCATTTGCTTAACGATTGTTGTGAATGGAGTCTGTGTATGCTCATGCATTTCATTTGGTAAATTGTGTCGACCCGTGATAGGTGACACCTTGGTAAACTGTACGGACCCGTGATAGGTTGTACGTTTGCGATTTACATTTTAGTAAATCGTGTTGACCCGTGATAGGTGACACCATGGTAACTGTACTGACCCGTGATAGGTGGTACATTTACGATTCCCGCTTTTTCTTTTAGTAAATCGTGTTGACCCGTGATAGGTGACACCTCGGTAAACTGTACTGACCCGTGATAGGTGGTACATTTACGATTCCCGCTTTTTCTTTTAGTAAATCGTGTTGACCCGTGATAGGTGACACCTTGGTAAACTGTACGGACCCGTGATAGGTTGTACGTTTACGATTTACATTTTAGTAAATCGTGTCGACCCGTGATAGGTGACACCTTGGTAAACTGTACGGACCCGTGATAGGTTGTACGTTTGCGATTTACATTTTAGTAAATCGTGTCGACCCGTGATAGGTGACACCTTGGTAAACTGTACGGACCCGTGATAGGTTGTACGTTTGCGATTTACATTTTAGTAAATCGTGTTGACCCGTGATAGGTGACACCTTGGTAAACTGTACTGACCCGTGATAGGTGGTACATTTACGATTTACATTTTTGGTGAATTGTGCTGACCCGTGATAGGTGGCACCTAGGTAAACAGTACTGGTCTGTGATAGGCGGTACGTTTACGATTCCCGCTTTTTCTTTTAGTAAATCGTGTTGACCCGTGATAGGTGACACCATGGTAACTGTACTGACCCGTGATAGGTGGTACGTTTACGAGTTACTATTTAGAAAATCGAGTTGACCCGTGATAGGTGACACCATGGTAACTGTACTGACCCGTGATAGGTGGTACGTTTACGAGTTACTATTTAGTAAATCGTGTTGACCCGTGATAGGTGACACCTCGGTAAACTGTACTGACCCGTGATAGGTGGTACGTTTACGAGTTACTATTTAGTAAATCGTGTTGACCCGTGATAGGTGACACCTTGGTAAACTGTACTGACCCGTGATAGGTGGTACGTTTACGAGTTACTATTTAGTAAATCGTGTCGACCCGTGATAGGTGACACCTTGGTAAACTGTACTGACCCGTGATAGGTGGTACATTTACGATTTACATTTTTGGTGAATTGTGCTGACCCGTGATAGGTGGCACCTAGGTAAACAGTACTGGTCTGTGATAGGCGGTACGTTTACGATTCACGCTTTTTCTTTTAGTAAATCGTGTTGACCCGTGATAGGTGACACCATGGTAACTGTACTGACCCGTGATAGGTGGTACACTTACGATTCCCGCTTTTTCTTTTAGTAAATCGTGTTGACCCGTGATAGGTGACACCATGGTAACTGTACTGACCCGTGATAGGTGGTACACTTACGATTCCCGCTTTTTCTTTTAGTAAATCGTGTTGACCCGTGATAGGTGACACCATGGTAACTGTACTGACCCGTGATAGGTGGTACGTTTACGAGTTACTATTTAGTAAATCGTGTTGACCCGTGATAGGTGACACCTTGGTAAACTGTACTGACCCGTGATAGGTGGTACATTTACGATTCCCGCTTTTTCTTTTAGTAAATCGTGTTGACCCGTGATAGGTGACACCATGGTAACTGTACTGACCCGTGATAGGTGGTACATTTACGATTTACATTTTTGGTGAATTGTGCTGACCCGTGATAGGTGGTAAATACCCTCGCTTTGAAAAACGGGGTGTTACATGTTACAATTCTCCCATTGTTGAAGAAATTTCGTCCTCGAAATTTGTGGTGAACAACAAATGAACTAATATCAAACTAAATACTCTCTAGATTGAAACTTAGTACCCAAAGATATAATAAACATACATAAGGCACTCACTAGTCATTTAAGCACAATATGTCAAAAATCAATTAACTTAGCATGATATGCTAACATGACACAATAAATCAATTAAACACATATCACATTTATCATTCGATTATGAAATAAAATGTTATAGAGTTATTTACTATAACTTACACACAAAATATATCATATAGATTTAGTTAGTAATACTTAGTTCATTTAGTCGGGTTAAATGAAACAGATTTCAACTACATTGTCAATTTCAACTATTTCTTTCAAATAAAGTATTACTAGTTTTACTCCTTAAAATAAAGTTTAAATTTTATCACTAAACATTCAATAAATTTAACTTAAGTCTGACAAGGAGAAGAATTTTTAAAATATTAAACAATAGATTTACAATCAATTACTCTATAAAAACATACTTTATACATAATCAAGGAAAAAGAAAAAAAAGGTCAATTATAGAGAGACTATTTCACAATAACATGTATTTAATAATTAAATCCATTCAATTGACATAAGCAATGAATATGTTTTCCAATTATTACAATAAAACTAAAAGGTACTTCTTATAAAATAATGGGTTGTTTTTGCCTCTTTTATCGACGATGAGTCATTGGGGTAGCTAGTCTCTCCTACTCATGGAGTCAATTAGTTAAAGCAACTATAATTGTAGTCATCCAAACTCAAACAAGGGTAGTTAAAAGTATTTTTAATATGGTTCAAAGGTGCGAAGGCGGCACCACAACTCATACTCCTTACTTTAAGTTAAAACTCATTTAATTACACCTTCCTAATAATTTATTTGTAATTTACAACTAGTTATAACAACAAAAGTAAGGACACTTGCATCAAAATGAATCACCAATTAAAATAAATAAATATAAAATTATTTCACTTTTAAACATTCTCAATTACTCTAAAACTATTCACAAATTCCCAACACTTAGAACACCTGAAACACAAACACTTTCACCTTCACCTAATCACATATACATGCATATAAGTAATTGAATAATTGACATCATGATGTAAAATATTCTCCTAGCAATCCAATGACTACAAATTTATCACAATTAAATTATTAATTAACTTTTCTTTTAATCAATCTTTATCATTTAACAAAGATTGAAACAAAGATATTACAATTAGCAGGTAAAGTAAGCAACTATTTTTACTCAAAGTTAATATAACAATCATAAAACTAAAATAAATCTCGTGGTACATAAATCATTTTAGTGGTTAATCAATACTCTAACAGTTGATTTCAAACACTTAAATTATTTTAGAAGGATCGCTAATCTTTTAATACCATAAAATAATATTGCTTCATAATTTCAAACATTTCCTTGGATTACTTCTTAATAAATATTACGATTTTTTTTAACTACTTTTAAAATCAATAAGATTACTAAAATTTCACCAATATCTTAACCACCAAAATACCTCTCAAGATATTTAAGCACTCTTAAAATCTTTTTTTTTTCAACCTATATTTTGAAATCAAATCAAATCATGTATACAGAATTAGATACAAAATTTTCTAATTCACCAAGACTTCTAAAATAGTTATATTCTTTTTTTTTTTTTCCTGATTTCTAAAAATTATTTTTACAACAAATCTTTTAGATTTAAAAAAAAAAGCAGCACATAGTAAAACTTGGCGTAAATTATTTTTCTCTTGTGTGACTAATCTAAATTTTAAATAAAATTATCATATATATATATATATATATATATATATATATATATTATTTTAAGAATCAACACAACTCCAACACAATTTAATTCTCTAACATAAGTCAACAATAATTCACACATAAAATATTTCCTTTTATAAAACAAATCAAATTTAATCCCTTCACAATTCTTTCTTTCTAAAAGTCTAACTATCAAATTTCAACCTACCTTGAATGTTCAAGAATTACTATTGCTAATAATATAAATTTTATACTATTTCAAAATCATGACGAATGTCCTAAATTGATTTCAAAAGCAATATAAAAACATTAATTATTTAGATACAACCATCAACACTTTCAAGTGATTTAAAATTAAAATCCACGATTTAAAATCAATTTTTTTTAAACCCTTTTTTTTTTCCTTCTCTTTCTCAATTAATAGACATTTTATCATGTGACCTCCCTTTTTTTTAGTACCATTATAAATAACTACTGAGTTCTTAAAATCTAAAACTCTAATATCAAGTTAAACTCTAATGAGTTTATAATATCATAATCATTCAATCAGTTATTCCAAAAGAAATATCCCAACACATTCACTATTCAATATTCACATCAGCACCTCTAAACCAACATAACAACAAATCTTTTTGATTTTCTTAAAAACAACACATAGTAAAATATGGTGTAAATTTTCAACTATTTTAAGTAGTAAACAAAATCAGTAGTATAGATTATTGTTACTTTATAAACAATAAAAATTCAACTCAATTTAATTTTTTTTAAATAACCAAGAGTTATTCAAACAAAAGTTATTTTTCATTTTACAAAATAAGTCAACTCTAACTCCACCAATTTTTTTTTTTATCTTCTAAGTCCTACCACCTCTAATATTCAAGAATTATTATTAAAATTAATAATAATTTCTTAATATTTCAAAATTACTACTAACTTTCTAAATTGACTTCATTAGCAAGATCAAAACTTTAATAATAATGTAATGACCCCAAAGGCAATGCCTATCAATCGATAATTAGTATCACCTCGCTTAAATTCATAATTTCAAACATATAGTAGCCCATCAATAGAAAAAATTATTTCTAACTATCCACTATAACAAAAGAGCAAAAAATCATAGTTATAAACACAAATCCAATCAAAATGTAATTAACTTAATCATGTCAACAATTCAAATTAACTTAAATTTTAAGAAATAATTTTCTATTATATTTAATCACTTAAATAGGAACTTAGAATCCACAACGAAACATAATTAGCGTAAGAAGATAGTAAATAGTTAATTAGTAAGTTTAAAAATATGTACAATTATACAAAAGCATACATCACATAACACAATAATATAACGAGGAAAAAAAACATGATAGTGAAAATAATTAATACACAAGAAAACACAATTGACACGACTGACATTTGACACATTGAATCGACACTCAACCCACTCGGCCTGACTAGACAGACCTGCTCTGATACCACTAATGTGACACCCTAAACTTCAAAATAATATTATAATAAATTATATCATATTCTTATGAAATTTGCAGCGGATAAAAACTTTTAACTTTTATTTTTAAAAATAAAAACTTTTATTTTTAATTAGGATATCACATTTCTCAAAAATAAAAAGGGCACTTTAAACTTATTTTCTCCATTAAATAGTGCAATCTCGATAAGCTTGATTTAAGTATAATTACTTGATTTAATTTGTAAAAACTTACTAGTACTTCTAAGATTTTCATACAAAAATTCGTTTTAAATTAAATAAGTAAATACAAATTAAAACCCTTATTCCCGGTATCACCTATCAGAGTGGGGTTCCTTCCAAACTTGAACTTCAAGACTCATTAACCTGTAATAATTGCGATTTTGCAAACGCAGGGACAAGTCAATCAAACACAAACAACAAAGGAGATGAGTTTTGAAATCATGATGACAGTATAATACAAGGAAGAAGAACACGCAAACAATCATATTAGAACCGTATCACTCCACAAAAATTCCATCAAGGAAATATCACATTAAAAAAATCAAAATCACTCAAGGAAAATCAATAAATTTCACTATAATATCAAATAATCTAAGAAAATAATTATCGCTTTTGAAACACACCGATCACAACAAAAATATCCCAAGGAAATGCAATGTTGTACATGAGCTTAGACTCTACTTCACAATGTGGTATCATTCTAACTCTGAAGTACTTGGTTAAGGGGCTTGATACTATGCCACCATCCTAGTGGACAGACAATTCAAATTGGCCTTGTCCTCATAGATCCCTTCAACTCAACCCGAGACACATATACGTGACAGTCGAGGTAAACGTGTGTTGCGTGGTATCTCCCGACATTTGGAGTGCTACCTCCAAGTCACCAAGGAATTCCCCACCCGTATACCTCTAAGGTCTAACAATCTTGCCTTAAGGCTCGACAACAAACCGCCACGATCAAGCTCATTCAGTTGTATTTCCCCGGAATCACTAGGCTTGTCAGGCCCTACCTATATGATGACAAAATAATCTTCACTTTGCAAATTCTCAATATTTATTTTCTCCCCTCGTTGGCCTATGATACTCCATTAAGACCGTCATCTCAAACATAAATTGGAACCACAATTATTTCACCAAATATGGAGTTACTTCAATATTCTCATCACAAATTCACAACATCACTATCATTAATCATGTCTTATCACATTAACTCATCACAAATTTATAGCATCACTATCATCAACCATACATCATCACATAGGCTTATCACAAATTTATAACATCATCTAATCAAACATATGCATCTAATCAAACATATGCATAAAATTAATTCAATAGCCAATATCGCAATAATATCAAATATCTCACAATTAATAAAAATAAATAAAAAATCACAATAATATCAAATACCACACATTTAACGAAGTTTAATCAATCTACAGCTTATAACTATTTCAATTCCATATTTTAATCTCACAATTCCCATATTTTTACATTAATCAATTTATAACTCAAAGGGCTACTGCCGTATGTAGCGAGCCCCGAATGAATCGTTAGGAAATACGATTTCCCATTAATCTCATATTATATTATACTCATGAATTCAAATGCTCTCTCACCCTTACCTTATTTAGACGCTTTCTCTAGCAACTGCAGATCGACAACGTCCAACGAGCGAGTCCGAATAAACGACGAGTTCACAAAATCATTGAGACGTGACTGATAAATTATGCGGAGCATAAAAATAAATGTTAAATAATTAATAATAATTTTAGGAACAAAATTGGAGTCAAAACGATGAGAAAAATTGCAGAAAAAGTCTCACCGACTTGTTGGAGCGTGCGGCGTCAACATCACCGAAAAATACAAATGAGTAGTGCTTCTTGAACGTTTCGATGACGGGAATCCAAAAACGATGTCAGTTTTTTTAGACGACAAATGTGGTGATCGAGATCGGTCAAAAACAGCTCGCCCAAGGAAAAAATGCAGTTGTTTCAGATTAAACGGAGTCACGATCGTTAAAATTGATGCCAAAAATGGATTCAATGGCCGATTTTGTGTGGGATAAAGGTTGAGATCGTTTCAAAACGGCAAGGAATTGGTGGGAATGAATTTTAGGCAAAAAGGGTTTCTTTTGATGATACGCATGTTTTTTCTTTTTGAAGAAGAGAAAGTCTTTTAGTGCAGATGGAAGGGTGCAGGTAGCAGATGTGCAAGTGCATGAGTAAAACAGACTGTAAGGCCCAACACAAGAGAGTCTAGTCTGTGTTTGATGCAGAAGTAGAAAATAGGGGTTTAAACAGTCGTCTGGTACAAAATTCCTTTTTTTTTTTGTATTTCTAAAAACCCTTAATAAATAAACAGTTTATTTTACTTCTCTAGAAACTTTTTTTCCAGAATACTCATTTTAACATAATATTATCTATCCTTAACATAGAAAAATATAATTATAAGCAAAACTCTCATATTCAAAATAATAACTATGATTATTACTATAACATCTTTCAAAATAATCACATAATAATACATCATCTTTATAGAATAGTCGAAATGATAAAATAAATAAATATAACGTCAACAATTTATATTACTTACTAATTAAAAATAAATGTGTGCAACTATATAAAAATAAAGAAAATCAATATTAAAATTACTAATATATCAAGATAATTATTTGTACAATAAATAATTAAAATAACATATATTTATAAATAATTAAATATAATTATGTGTACACTTAACATCAGTCAAACATACAAGAAATTATCACATTAACTGCAAACACACAAATAAATGTAGAGTCACCTAAAGTCTTATTCTTTAAAATACCTACACTAAAATTCTATTATTTATAGAAAAATATATAAAATAATAAAATATAATATTTTTTATTTTATATAACTTATTTAGTCAAATGTATACAAAATTAGTGTATCATAGAAAGTTTCCATATAACGAAAGTTAGTCACAAGATTTATCCACATATATTCTAAAATAGTTTTAACATCAAATTAATTGTCTAAAATCCTATTTCATTAAGAAAATATTTATTATAAAATATGGGGTGTTACATATATGATCTATGGTGTTAGTAGAAACAATAAACGTGACAATGGTTTTGAAAAACGAGATAAAACTCCTAAAGTTAACCTATTTGAAATTGCTTGTCTATACCGCCTAAAGAAATGTTACAATAAAAGAACCTGTCCTATGCAAAAAAAAAAAAAAAAAAAAGAAAGATAAGACACCTTTCTGATCTAACAAAACGAGTATCTAACCAAATTTGGGTACTTAAGAATAAAATAATCTATCTTGTAGATATCCTTAGCAACAAAGTTAAAACACCAGTCATGGTACTTGGAAAGTGGATGCTTATGACACGTGACATGAAACAAGTCTATATTTGAACACTTGACCATCAATAACATAGGATTCATAGGTTTTGGTGGTGATCAGAAGGGTAAGATCATTGAGTATGACAAAATAGGAAATGGTTCCCTTCCCTCTATAAAAAATGTTTTACTTGTAAAACAACTAATGCATATTCTACTGAGCATAAGTCAATTAAGCGACAATAGTTATGATGTTGTCTACAATCAAAAGTCTTATAAGGAAATAAGTCAAACAGATGGATCCATACTATTTACTGGCCAAAAGAAACTTATCTAACTTCGATAAAAAAGAAGTATAGTGTCTTATGTCTGTAAGTGAGAAAATACTGGTTTGGCACAAAAGATTTGGACATGCCAATTTGAGGTTAATCTCAAAATTGAAAAGACTTTATTTATTTAGAGGCTTGCGAAATCTTAATTACGAATCAAATATTATTTGTGAAGCATGTCAGATAGGGAAAAACAAAATATTTTTTTTTTCTTTCAAAAAACGTTGTCTCCACTTCTAGACCACTTGAACTTTTACATCTTGATTTATCCGACCATATAAAGAATGCTTTTGTCAATGTTAAGAAGTATGGACTCATTATCAGTGGAAAAAATTATGGATTAATAATTGTTAATGACAATTCCAGATTTCCAAGGGTTAAGTTCCTAAGATGCAAAGATCAATCACATATAGTATTTACTACTTTTTGTAAACAAGTGCAAAATAAAAAAAATAAAAAAGATTTATGTATTACAACAATTCGTAGTGATCATGGTGGTGAGTTTGAAAACAAATTATTTGAAATCTTCTAGAATATAACTGTATTTTACATGATTTTTCCTTTCCTATAACACCCCAAAAAATGGTGTTGTAGAAAGAAAAAAAAAAGATCTCTTCAAGAAATGGCACACAACATGATTTATAAATCAAGTATAGCAAAAAAAAAATTGTACATATGCAATTAATACTACTTCAAAATAGAGTTTATATCATACCTATTCTAAGTAAGACTCTTTATGAATTGTGCAAAGGAAGAAAGCCGTACATTTCTCACTCCTACCAATTGGTTGTAAATGTTTTTCTTTGAATACAAAAGAAAATATAGGAGAGTTTGAATCTAGATCTCTAGGCAAGTTTAATTATAGATCATAAAAGTTTATCTTTTTAGTATACTTTTAATGATCTATGACATACATAGTATACAACAAATAAATTTTGATTGTTGATAATTCAATTCATGTTAGATTTGATGACAAATTGTTTGACGATAAAAAGTCAAAGTAAGTTGAAGATTTTGCATATATTCAATTTATAGAGGAAATAGTGAAATTAGAGGAAACGAAAGATCAACCTTTGGTAACGTAGATGATGAGAGAAATGATGATTTTGCATTTGGGAGTCTAAGTCAACCATAACCAAGATAATGATAGAAGTACAAATAATCACATTCTGACACTCTAATAATTGGGGATATAAATGATCCTTTAATAACCAAATTTGCACTCTCATAAATTAAGCCTATCTCTATAGATTAAGCTATATTAGATGATGGATTGATTGTGGACATGCAAGAAGAGCTAAATAAGTTTAAAATGAATTATGTATCAGATCTAGTACCCAAACCTAGAGGAAAGCAACCCATCAGAACTAAGTGGATTTTTATAAATAAGCTTAATGAGAAAGGTGAAGTGATAAGAAATAAATCTAGATTTGTAGCTCAAGGTTACAATCAACAAGAAGAAAAAGTATAAAATGAGGATGACGGGAAAGCTAAAATCTTTCCTTGGAATCCAAATTCAATACAGCTTAAAAGGTGTTTAAATTCATTAAACCAAATATATAAATGAACTTCTCAAGAAGTTTAAGATGAATAAGTGTAAAACTATGCTCATACCAATGCATCCAACTTGCTCATTCAACAAATATGACACAAGTAAGAAGGTATATCAAAAGGTATACAGAGGAATGATTGACACTCTCCTCTATCTGATTGTATCTAGACTTGATATTCTATTTAGTGTATTTTTATTTGATCGTTTTCAGTCTGGCCCTAAAGAATCTCATCTAAGAATTGTTAAGAGAAATATCTTTAGATACTTAAAAGGGACTACTAATCTTGGTTTGCATTATAAGAAACCCTTTGAGTATAAATTAGTAGGTTATTGTGATGTTGATAATGTTAAAGATAAACTTAAAAAGAAAAGGCACATGCGGATGATGTTTCTTCATTGGTGATAATCTCATCTCCTAGTCAAGAAAAAGACAAGGAACAATTGCTTTATCCATTGCAGAAGCATAATATATTTCAACAGCAAACTGCAACACAAACTACTTTGGATGAAATATCAACTAGAGGGGTATCTATTGGAGATATTGGTAGGAAATTATTATTAAGGTTTGACCCTCAAACTAGTGTTAGAGACTTTGTTATAAGAATATGAATAAATTTAAATATTTGATGGATTAGCAAGGAAGATTCTTGACTTTGTATTAGGAATTTTTATTGTAAGTTGTTCAAGAGTTAATTACGTTGATTGAGATATATGGACCCTAATTCTATTTCAGTGGTTGTGTGCATGCGGTAGGTAATTACGATTGTTTGATATATATATATATATATATTGTTAGGAATGGGTTTCTCTTTTGGTATGTATTATGTCTTTTGTTATTGTGTGTATTGGGTCCATTGCAAGCCCAAATTATTTTCACAATTAAGGTGTAATCACAAGATCCTTAACTATGCATCTATATGTGATAAATGTGTTTTCATAAAGAAGGTTACTTTATTTATATTACGTAATTAGAATCAAAGTATGCCAGGAGTTTAAGTTGTCTATGTCATTAAAGACTTTGTCCATTTGCATTTATTATTAGACTATGATCCCAAATGGTTGGAATGAGAATTTGTAAGTTTTTTTTTTTTACAAGAAGAAAATGATATTCATTTATTCAAATCAATTGAGTACATCAGATACAAACACAAATTCAATATTGTTAAAATCAAAAAGATGAATCTATGAATTTACTCATAGAGTTGGAAGAAAAAAATATAGGATAAAGAAAAAAATGGACACCACCATAAAAGAGTTGGAAGTATGAGAAAACGAATAAGAGTAAAAAATTGGAAGTAGTCATTTTGTGTGCGATGTTTTTAAGAAAGAGAGATTTCAGTTTTTTATTTTTTTTTCAATTTTATGAAGATGAGAAATCAGCCTTGCAACCAACGATTTCTCAACAAGAATTATTTTTCTTCTAACAATGAAATAAAATAGAGTCCATAAAAATAACAAAATTTAATTAAATATTATAATTAAAAATACAAATACAAATTGAACTAATTTTATCACAATGAACTAATTTCCATCAAGAGCATCAGTACGATAAGGGCATTTATTCTTCTTATGTCCCTCATTCCGACACAAACCACATCTCTTGAGATGTGTACTTTTCTCCCATTGATCCATTTGGACGACCTTTTGGATCTCTTTTCATGGTTGGATTGTGGCACAATTCTATTACATTGTATTATGGCCAATATGATTGAAGAGAAATTGCTTGGAATTCTTCCTTGTAAGCATTGAAGATATATTGCAATATATACTTGGAAGACACATACATTATGTAGTCACGGTGAATAAACGAACAAGCGGCGATGACATGTGAACAAGGATATTGTAATGCTTGAAGTTCACCACAATCACACCATCGTTTGTCGAGATCTACCTTGAATGTCACACCGTCGTCTGTCGAGGTCTATCTTGAAAGTTCCTACAGGATGACTGCTTGGTGGGCGAACCAACTCTTTAACTATAAAGATACTATGTGTTCGACTGTGAATAACAGCTTCATGAAGTTCGATATTGCTTGTTCTTTGTTAAGATTTTGAATGATTGTATTTGAGTAAATCAAACTTGATGCCCTTGTTGCTTGGGTATGTGTCCCTCTTTCTACAAATTTTCTAGTCACTTTTTAGTATGTTGCTTGCACCAAAGTACAAATTGGAAGATTGTGTGTCCCTTTTAATACATTGTTCATGCACTTAGTAAAGTTAGTTGCCATGTGCCTCAAACGTTTCCCTTCATCATATGCTTGTAGTCATTGTTCCTTTGGAGTATCATCGACCCATTTCTTTGCATCTTGACTCAAATCATTGATTTGTCTCCTATAGTATGTGATGCCCAAGTGAGTCATGGCGTATCCTGAAGGAACAACAGTTGATGTTGTTATTGACAATTTAAAAAAAATAGTTGTGAGATATATCATGAAGGAGTATATGGTGTGGTTTAGACACAACTACAATATGCACCTATCAGCTCCGCAACTACTGGGGGACCCATGATGTGGTGTTGCAGAAGAGTCAACCCAACCATAACAGCGTCAAAGGCGTAATAGACCTCCCCCACTGACTCTCCCTATTTCTATTGAAAATGAAGCGCTAGAACCACATCGTCGTTCATTTTCTTTCACCCCAATAGAACAACAATTTGAACCACCAAGACAATCATTTCAATTCACCTTAACTCAACAATATGATTGCTGACAATCTCTACATTCAAGCGACCAATAATTTGTGAGTAATTTATTTGGTGCAAACCTAGATACGTTTGAGTCGGTTGTTCGTTATATTAATAACATGTACTCATTTGGTGTTCCATCGTTCCCCAATCAAGTAGATCCTAGTTCTTCAATGCATGTCGACCTACTAAGTGAGAATATACAGGAGACACATGCACCTATTTACGAAGTAAACCCACCTCCACATCGTTCATGTTGTATTCGTCGACCACCATATAGGAGATTAATGTAATAAAAACATTGTAATAAAATTTGTGTTTATTTTATTTTCACTCCTTTTGTATTTGTATTTTTAATTATAATATTTAATTAATTTTTATTTTATTTTTATGGTCTCCATTTTATTTAAATTTTTCAATAATTACTTATATAAAATAAAATTTAATTAGATAACTATTATAAAAATAATTAACATTGTATTTATTTATTTAATTAAAATAATAATTACTAAATTAATAATTAATGAAAAATACATTAATAATTTAATTAAAATAATAATTATTGAATAATAAAATGTATATTTATTATTATGAAAGATGTTAAAGAGAAATAATGTGTGGCATTATCTCATATTTATAAATTATAACTACGCACTCTCTCATAGTTGTCATGCCACTATTAATTGATCAAACTTCCTATATTTGTGTACTAATAAAAACATTCTACAAATAATAAAACAAATTTTATATTTTAAAAAATATATGGGACATTGTTGGGAATTTGGTAGGGGGAAGACCGTTTTCCCTTCATTGTTTGAAACAATAAAATTCTCGTTGATTTCTCATCTTCATAAAACTGGAAAAATAAAATGAGTGGTACTTTAGTACTTAATTTTTCTTAGGTACAAAATAAGCCACAAAGTGATTCCACATGCATATAAATAGTGTATCACAATCATTCACTTTCATGCTTTCAGTGGTATTTGTAAGACTCTAAATTTTCAAAACTTTAATTTATTCAATTTTAGTGTATTTTGTATTGAATTGCTTAGGCCTTTAGCCCAATTTTTATTTTATAAATTATATACCAAAAATATATTTTGTTAGAGTTAGTAATACATTTAAAATAAAAGTTTAAAATTATTTATTAGAGTATAATTTAACTAAGTTATGAAAATTTTAATACCGAACAAATTTTTTAAAATGTCACACGTTTCTGATAAATTTATTTGTCAATTGAGTTGCGACGAGAGTAAATATTTTTATTAAATTAGATTGAGATGTGAGTAAAGTGATACGTATAAGAGTGATCAGATGTTATAATGATGATTTTATAATATACCTAGTTATTAAAAGCGAAATTGATTTTTGATGTGTTTGACTTACGTAATGAGTTATTTTCAAATAAATGAGTTTGAACTGAAGTTAAAATTTTACAAAAAAATAAATAATAAATTGAGTTGTTAAAGTTGTGTAAAAGTTCAAATTTTAACTAATTTAAAGAGTTTGAGCAAAAAGTTAAATTGAAATTAAAATGTTTAGAGTTTAAAATGTTACTCTTTTAATTACCCTTGGACTGAGTTTAAAAAGAAAAAATTTAGAGTATTTTATTAACTCAAAATTTCGGTGCTTTAATAGTCGAGTGTGTGTGTGTGTGATTTGAACAATATTCGTTTTATTTAGTTTTAACTAAATAATGTAGATTATTTTGGTTTAAAAGTTTGGTGTGTGAAAAAGATATAACTTTGGAATTTTGTTGTTGTTGGATAAATTTTAGTTGTCAATAAATTGTTATAAATATTTATGTTTATGTAGTTAGCTCATTGAGTCTCGAAAAGGAATCGAGACCATTGGCACCAAGTTAGTGGTGGGAAGAACTCTGATATATTAATGTTGTCGTGGTGATTAAAGAAAAATAATTTTTCTTAGTTTATGCATTTTCAAGAATAGTGGTTATGATTGATGATTAAGAATGTATACACATGATTAACAAATTTTTGAACTTGTGATTAAAGAAAAATTAGTGAATTGTGGTTTCAAGCTTGTATATGTATACTTTCAATTTTTAGAAAAATTTGCATGATTTTAATTAAAGTTTCAAGTTTATTAAGTAAAGGTTAAAGTCTTGAGTATGAAATTCTTTTTTAAAAGAGTCAAAGTTTCATGAATTAAAATACAAACTTTGTTGAAAAATATATATTTTGAAAATGATGAAAATATTTCAAAGAGTTAGAATTTTGAAATTAGAAAAAATATTCATTGATATTTGTTTTGTGTGAGTATGTTGTTATGAGGTAAATACTTTGATTGAACTTTTAGTCTTTAAAAAAAATGTAGTGGATCAAACTTGTAGTTATTTGAGAAAAAAAATGAGTTATGGAAAATTTGAGAAAAATTTGTGGTTGTGTGAAAAATTTAAAAAAAGTTAATTTAAAACGTTTCAAAAAATTGTTAGTGAATCCACTGAAATATTAAAGGATGTTAATTTCTAAAAATATGTTTTATATGTTGAAAGTGTGTTGTGGTTAATAGTACTATTAGTCGTTACTCATCGTAAACTATTTTAGTAAGATATACTCTAAGGGGGTTAGGAGTAAGAAAGGATTTGTAAGGTAGTTAAAGTTTAAGGGATTAATTTGACTAAGTCAAACACTATTTGATTAAAGGTGTCGGCACGAACGAGATTTTTCGTTGTGTTTGATTGTTGTAGTGATAACTGTTGAAAAAGCTATTACTAAGGTAAGAGCTCCTTGCAAATTTTTAATTTGCGCATAGGGACCTTATATGTGTGATTTATGTATGTGGTGATGCATTATTGAGTGATAATACGTGTTGGTACATGTTATGAGTTTTATTGAGGATAATATGTCTTGAGTATGCTCTGTGAAAAGTATGAAAAATTATTAGTGTATAATGAGTATTAAAATGGGAGTCTTTTAATAGCTATATTTACATAATGATTGTTGTGAAAGAGTCAGAGTATGCTCATGCATTTCATAATTATTGGTGATCGTGATGGGCCACAGTGTTAGTGGTGACTGTGATGGGCCACAGTGTTAGTGGTGACCGTGATGGACCACGGAGTTAGTGGTAACTGTGATGAGACACGGGATGATTCCATGAGTTGATTGGTCCATCTTATCCTTACAAGGATTTATTTGTCGTGTATGCTTGTGGTAGATTACACTCTAGTAAATCATGATGATTTGTGATAGGTGGCACCTCGGTAATTAGTACTAGTCTGTGAGAGGCGGTACATTAATGATTTACGCCCATTGAGGAGGGTTTGGAAATTCCAGAATCATGTGCATTAGCATATAAGCATTGCATTAGGGTGTTTGGCATGTGAGTCATGTTTGTTATAATATGATAATTGTATATACATACTCTTTTATTGTTTGTTATTATGTTGTAATTGCTAAGTGTTGTTGCTTGTCTTTATGACGTAAGCGTTAAATGTTATTTGTTAATTTCGGTTGGTGATCTTTTACATTATTGTGGAAATTGGGCTTTTCCCTCAGATGATACCCGAATTGGTTCAATCGACTGTTACCTTGATGACAGAAATATCGTTAGACTTCCCTGACCGACATTCACCGATTGTTTGGGTATATGACCCCATCTCAAGCAGGGCTACTTATATAGGGAGGATAGTGAGGACAAGTAGGAGAGTTGGGGCAGTATATCTCATGGAGCTCACTCACGTGATGATCGACTATCTGGTACCTTGAGGATTGGTGCTCGGGATGAATGGAGCATGGGAAAATGCAGAGGATGCCTTAGTTAGAGTTGAGGCGGAGGCCACCGTATGAGTTGAGGATACAATGGTTTGGCTGGGGACTAGAGGGAAGGATAAGAGGTCGATGCCAGTGGGAAGAGATATTGCAGGATCGTCTAGGCAGGTCGAGCCAGAGCTTTCACTTTTGGTGAATGATCCCCTACTGACTGTCACTGAAGTGGTATTTTTTTTTTAGATTTCAGCGTCGCTGAAGCCACCTATCTCGTGGGTGGATCTGACTTTTGAGGAGACTGGTCCTTCTATGGATGATGAGGAGGAGGAATTTACTTCGAGGAGAGCTACTGCATCAGAAGGAACTTGCGAAGTGTGTAGAAGTCACCCTTGTTATTGTAGTTGCTAGTGGATCATCATATTAGTTTTTGTCGTATAGGGACTTAATGTCTTTCTTTTGGTGGTTGTATTTATTTTGTGTTGGGATGACTGTATCTATAAATATATTGACAATTGACTTTTGTTTGGTAGGTTCATGTTCCATTTTTTGACGTGACCATGGGGGGGAGGGGGGATAGCATTCTTAGAGCAATACTTTTGTGCAAGTGTCTGCCAAGAATACTCCAAGGGTGTGAGCAATGTCTGATAGGTCTCATAACCCCGGTGTATTTCCTATTTGTATATTGCAGACTATTGGCCCAAAAACTATTTTAGTTTATTTGTATATATGATGTAATTATTTATGACTCTTGTTGTTTGTGTTACAACATAATATTTTATTAATTTGTTCAAAAAAAATGCACTCGTGCTGTTAAAAATCAGCGTGTTAGAGTAATGCTTTCAATGGAGGGTATAATTACAAATTATTAAATATTTATTTTTTAATTTTTTCTGAATGAGCCATTGAAAAAGTCATTAAAACGTATAATTTTTACACGAAATAAGTATTTGTTACTAATCAATTAATTAAATTTTATACTTTTTTATATCTTCTAAATAAACATAAGAAAATTATAATATACTAATAATAGTTTAATATAAAAACCATACACAAGATAAATGATTCTGACCACTTATTCATTAATACATAAAAAAGTGACACATATTTATAACTGATAAATATTAAAAAGGCTAAATTACATCTGTGGTCCCTTAACTTAATTTCAGGTAACGTTTTAGTCATTTATCTTTTTTTTTTCTCGACTTGGTCCTTTATTTTAATTTTAAGTGACAATTTGATATTTTATGTTTTAAAATTTCAACACTGTTATCCTTCTTTATACAAAAATATAAAAAAAAATCAATCAAAACTCATAAAATTAATTATATTCTTCAGTATAATACAAATTTCATCAAATTTGTAACCCAAATCTTCAAATAAACTCATATTTTCATACTTTATTTGATATTGTTAGGAATAAAGGACTAAATCGAAAAAAAAAAGATAAAAGACTAAAACGTTATCTGAAATTAAATTAAGGGACCACAAATATAATTTAGCATATTAAAAAAGTTACTAAATATTTGTAATTAATGCATTAAAAACACAGGAGAAATATTTATTAATGATAAATATTAAAAAAAAACACAAAACAAATATTTAAAATTGACGCATAAAAAAGCACATAACAAATATTTATCATTTATACATAAAAAACACACGACAACTATTTGTCAATGATAAATATAAAAAATTATGAAATAAATATTTCGCTTTAATACATAAAAGAACACAAGACACATATCTATCGTTGATAAATATTAAAAGAAAACACATAATAAATATTTTTCATTGATAAATATCGAAGAAAAGGGACAAATACAAGATTATTATAATAATAATTATTTCTCACTCATTATCAATTTCAATTTTATTGGTATTATTAATTATAATAAATAAATAATTATTCTGTAGTATAAATAAGAGATTAATTTTTTATTAATTTTCTTTACTTATTATCTATGAAATATATTTTACTAGTTAAATATAAAATACTATTAGGTATTATTTTATTTTATTTTTTATAAGAAACCAAAACAATTAAAATTATAAACAAGGACCAGATATAAGAAGAACAAAATACAAAGGAGTTCCAAAAAAAAAAAAAAAGATGCCAGATGCATATTGACACACCCAACTCAACAAAATAAATAACACAGTGACCTATTCTAATGCAAATCAACTACTAACAATTGTTGGCTTAGTGGTTGTGTATCGTATGTTTAATGGTAAGGTCATGTATGCACAAAAAGGTGCAACTGTTGGATTGGAACTCGGTTCATGCGCAAAAAAGAGGCATTGATCAACCATCAAACGATTGCAACTATTAACTTAATATATGAACGTTATCTGTATATACCGTTTCACAAATGGAATGGCAAAACCAAAAGTTGTATCTTTTTCTCAAGTGACATTATTTTTCTATAAATTGTGTCATTTTGGACAAAATGGAATCCGAAAAATAGACTATTTATATCCACTTTGTCTCATCCATTTTATATTCTAAGTCATCATATTCTTCTGTAATGCATTAGTGAAGTATAGGAAACATTTTTTTGTAACATACTATTGAAACTTACTTTTTGTGTGTTAGTGCAAATCATATCAAGGTTTTCCAAAGTACCTTGAAGGGGATTCACTGTTCATTCCATTGGCATCTGATTGGTGGGGGCGAATCGAACCTAAAGGCTAGTGTAACAACACTCTTTGGAATTTGCTACATATAATCTTCATCAATAACTTCATTATTAAAGTCTTGCAGCAATTGACACCAACAAATCCAACAATCTTTAGGTTCGATTTTATTTTCAATCAATGGTTGCATCACTCAAAGAAATGACTTCTAATTTTGTGAAGTTGAAAAAATTTGATGGAGAAAACTTTATACTTTGGAAGAAAAAGATGAAATTCCTTCTTACAACTATGAAGGAATTGAAAATATTAGCATAAACAAGAGAAAGGTAGAAGTGGGACAATGGTGACTATATATGCATGCCATACGCTTAGTGGTATGTCTAATTCCTTATTCGATATATATCAAAGTATCATTTATGTAAAGGAACTATCACTACGCGAAAAAACGCATATTACAGCGCTTTTTTTAAGCCATTTACAGCGCTTTTTCAAAAAAATAAGCGCTGTGGAAACGAGCGCTGTAAATGATACAACAGCGCTTTTAAAAAAGCGCTATAAAACATGTAAATACAACGCGCGCTTGTTATACACATTTTACAGCGCTTCTTCACAAAAAGCGCTGTAATATGCACCCCATCATATGAGTTATGGGTGTGCATATTACAGCGCTTTCTCAAAAAAGCGTTGTAATATGCCCACCCATAATTTCATATATGGGTGTGCATATTACAGCGCTTTCTCGAAAAAGCGCTGTAAAATGCCCACCCATAATTTCATATTATGGGTCTGCATTTTACAGCGCTTTTCTTGTACATTTTACAGCGCTTTCTCACGAAAGCGCTGTAAAAGGTGCACCATTAAAGCGCTTTAGAACAACATTTTACAGCGCTTTTTAAAAAAAGCGCTGTAAAATGTGTGTGTGTGTTTTTTTTTTTAAACGCTGTAAATTAATTATTTGAAATGAAAAGCGCTTTTTAGCTTTTTATGGCATTTTTTTAAAAAAGCGCTGTCTTTTATCTTTGTATCCAAAATTATTTTGATCCAAAATCACTTCACAATCAGTAGAACAGAACATATTATAGACAATCAGTAGAACAGAACATATTATAGACAATCAGTAGAACAGAACATATTATAGACAATCAGTAGAACAGAACATATTATAGACAATCAGTAGAACAGAACATATTATAGACAATCAGTAGAACAGAACATATTATAGACAATCAGTAGAACAGAACATATTATAGACAATCAGTAGAACAGAACATATTATAGACAATCAGTTCACACAATCAATAGAACATAAATCAGAACTCTGTAACTTTTTTAACATATATGTAACTCTGTAATTTACAACCTAAGTAACTACATTCAGATACATATATACAACCTAATTTACAACCTAATTACCTACATTCAGATACGTATATATATATAACCTAATTTACAACCTAAACTACATTCAGATCCATTATATAATAACTAACAGATCCATTATATGCATATATTGTGTCCTATGATCATTTACATATAATAACTAACAGAATATACATTATATGCACTAGCTACCATATAATATTCAGATCCCTTGCCCAGCACAAGCTATTTCCCAGAAAATCAAATAATTTTCATGTCAAGCACGTACTGACACCATTCTTCCTTTAATTCCATCAGATCTTCCTCAGAATATGATGGACTGGAATTGGCAAAGTACTGCAATATAAAAATTGAACATATTATATTAAGTTAGTATCAAATATATAGATAATTTATATATGAAAATCATATAATGCAAATACCGTACCGTTTCTGGGATAATAGTTTTATTCTTCTCAACAATCTCCTTCATGAATCTCAATATGTAGTACCCACAGTCGATGTTATTTGTTTGACGAGGGCACTTTATTGAGATCCATGTAATGTTATTAGACTTCTGCTTCGACACTTTAGCACCTCTTTGAGCTCGATAAACTTTTAAGGCACTATCGAATGAATAAATGTGATTATTAGAGCATGAATATTTATATATATATATATATATATAAATATTCATGCTCTAATAATCACATTTATTCATTCGATAGTGCCTTAAAAGTTTATCGAGCTCAAAGAGGTGCTAAAGTGTCGAAGCAGAAGTCTAATAACATTACATGGATCTCAATAAAGTGCCCTCGTCAAACAAATAACATCGACTGTGGGTACTACATATTGAGATTCATGAAGGAGATTGTTGAGAAGAATAAAACTATTATCCCAGAAACGGTACGGTATTTGCATTATATGATTTTCATATATAAATTATCTATATATTTGATACTAACTTAATATAATATGTTCAATTTTTATATTGCAGTACTTTGCCAATTCCAGTCCATCATATTCTGAGGAAGATCTGATGGAATTAAAGGAAGAATGGTGTCAGTACGTGCTTGACATGAAAATTATTTGATTTTCTGGGAAATAGCTTGCTGCTGGGCAAGGGATCTGAATATTATATGGTAGCTAGTGCATATAATGTATATTCTGTTAGTTATTATATGTAAATGATCATAGGACACAATATATGAACATGCATATGGATCTGAATGTAGTTTAGGTTGTAAATTAGGTTATATATATATACGTATCTGAATGTAGGTAATTAGGTTGTAAATTAGGTTGTATATATGTATCTGAATGTAGTTACTTAGGTTGTAAATTACAGAGTTACATATATGTTAAAAAAGTTACAGAGTTCTGATTTATGTTCTACTGATTGTGTGAACTGCTTATGGTATTTGAATATGTTTTGTTGTTGTGTGCACTGATTGTGAAGTGATTTTGGATCAAAAATAATTTTGGGCACAAAGATAAAAGACAACGCTTTTTAAAAAAA
>NC_021167.2:18176719-18181094 GCF_000331145.2 Cicer arietinum | reverse complement strand
ATAACAGATCATGTGTAAAAAATATCTTAGACAACGTAGATGGCCGCACAGTACGTAGAGGATATTAGGGTTCGCAACGTATATAATTATTTGAAAGATGTATTTTACAGCGCTTGTGAAAAACGCGCTGTAATAGGTAGTTAAATTCAATGAAAGCGCATGTGTTTTACAGCGCTTGTGAAAAAAGCGCTGTAATAGGTAGTTAAATTCAATGAAAGCGCATGTGTTTTACAGCGCTTGTGAAAAAAGCGCTGTAATAGGTAGTTAAATTCAATGAAAGCGCATGTGTTTTACAGCGCTTGTGAAAAAAGCGCTGTAATAGGTAGTTAAATTCAATGAAAGCGCATGTGTTTTACAGCGCTTGTGAAAAAAGCGCTGTAATAGGTAGTTAAATTCAATGAAAGCGCATGTGTTTTACAGCGCTTGTGAAAAAAGCGCTGTAATAGGTAGTTAAATTCAATGAAAGCACATGTGTTTTACAGCGCTTGTGAAAAAAGCGCTGTAACTGATTCGCGAAAGCGCTTCCGTTTACAGCGCTTTTTTGACAAGCGCTGTAAAATCCTTATAACGTGATGCGCAAACGTTATATGACCTACTACAGCGCTTGTTTTACAGCGCTTTACATAAAAAGCGCTGTAATAGGTTCCGTTATTTTTAAAATATAATTACAACAGCGCTTGTGTTTAGAAAGCGCTGTAAAATGGGCGCTGTTAAATGTCATTTCTGGCGTAGTGTATAGGAGAAATTAGAGTCAAGATACATGCAAGAAGACGCAACAAATAAGAAGTTTCTTGTTTCTCAATTCAATAGTTATAAAATGGTTGATAATAAATTAGTAATGGAACAAAATCATGAGTTTGAACACAATCTTAATAACTACAAACAATATCAGATGCACATGGATGAAACCATTATTGTATCCTCCATAATTGACAAACTTCCACCTTTATGGAAAGATTTCAAAAAATCCCTAAAACATAAGAAAGATGACATATCTCTTGAGAAATTGGGTAATCACCTTCGTTTAGAAGAAGAGTGTCGTAAACAAGAGGATACTACAAACCGATTCCCTCATAAAAATGTCCATGTTATGGAGAAAGGAAATTCAAGCAAAACTTTTAGGAAAAGAAATCGAGATTTTGATAAATCTAATGAAAAACACAATGGTAATGATAAACAAAGAAAGAAAAGAAAAGGGAGTTGTTATCATTGTGGAAAACCAGGACAGTTTAAAAATGAGTGCACGTTCTTGAAAAGGAAAAACAAAGAGAAGAATTCAAGTAGAACAAAAGATAATCTTGTTGTTGTCATTTCTGAACTCAACATGATTGAAGATGTTGAATCATGGTGGATAGACTCTAGTTGTGACACCATAAATCTCAAATTAATATTTATTTATTTTTTAAATTGCAAGTGTTCAAGAAATATATATAAGCTGTCAATATTTTTATAAAGTAAAGAGTATCACATAATCACCTAACATGTCACATTAATCGAAAAATTTCCATCAAACATAAGAACTCGAAGTCATAATATTAGACAACAAAATCCCTTGGAAGTACACGTAAATAAATTTAGTAATACTTGCAAAAATAATCCCAACCCGTGTCACTATCAGAGCGGGAATTACCAAAATAAAAGACGTTTAAAATTTACGTTAATACAATGCATATAATAAGAGTCTTCAAGACAAGATGACTTCTGACACTCTGAGGATACTAGTCATCCATTGCAATTTGCAACTCATCTACGTCCATCGCAAACGCAAAACACAAACAACGAGGGGTGAGTTTCAAAATCATGTAATAGTATAAGATAAACGAGGAGAACATGCAACTAGTCAAATTAGCACAAATATGAGAAACATTCAAGAACATAATATCAAAGGTTAATCTAAATCAATCACAATAAAACTGTCACAAGGATGAAATGTTATGCATGTCCTATACTCTATACTTCTTCATCATTCGGTACCATTCTACTTTGAAGTACTTGGTTTGGAGGCCAGATACTATGTCACTACAGGAGTTGACGAACAATTCTTGAATAGTCAAGTCTTCATAGATCACCTCAACTTAACCTGGTACACATATAGGCGACGGTCAGGGTACTCTTGTGTTGCACGGTAACTCTCGGCCGTAGGGAATAACCCACTAATCCACTTAGGAATTTCCTACTAGAGATACCCCCAAGATCTATCAGTCTTACCTTACAGTTCGATTGTAGCCCTCCTCAATCAAGCTCATTCAGTTGTATTTCCCCAAATCATTAGGTTTGTGAGGATGATGACAAAATAGTCCTCACTTCAAAACCTACAACACCTATATCATACTTATTCGATTGTCGCAACTCAACAAGTCTCAGTTTTGATTCACAATAATCATAAGAGTTTACATCATTATATATGTATATCAGTCAATCATAATAATATTCCAATATTTGGTCTACACCATTCACAATGCACAATCTAGTCCTATCAATCACATAATAAGAAATCAAACAAGTGGTGCATTCAAGTAATTTCATAATTTCAATCAAGTAGGCAAGAGCACTTGTAAGACCCATAATTTTAAAGTACACTTTATGTATTTTATATGTTTTGGATTTTGGCTCGGAGGCTTTTTAGCCAAAGTTAATAATACTATGGAGTTTATAGGATCAAAAAGTTATTTTGACACTGTTTAGAATTACTCGTTGATAAATAAATTTAATTTAAGTGCGGAGAATCCTTTACGTAGAATTTAATGCGTTACGGGTGAAATGGTAATTTAACAAATATCTAGATATTTGTTAAGTTATATTTAATATATATATATATATATATATATATATGTTTGGTTGGAGGGAAAAAGAAAGGAAATTAGAAGGAGAAAAAGGAAAAGAAAAGGTTATATAAAGGAAAGAAGGAAATAGAAAGGAAGGAAAAACAAAGAAAGGAAAAAGAAAGGAAGGAAAATCCAATTTTCCATCTTCTTCCTCTGCTACCCGCGGCCATTTTTCCCTCCTTCTCCCATTTTCATTTTCGTTGCTTTCTTTTCTTCAAGACTAGTAACCCAAGGTTGGGTGAGTGTTAGATTTAAAAGTCTGCGACGCTTGTCCGTGTAACTCTTATGACGATCCTGTGAAGTCTTCATTTTCTCCTTGATCTTCTTTACCTTAGCCGTAGTCTGTTGCACCATCTCTGGTCCGACAATAATACTTTCACCGTCCTTATACCAACACAAGGGTGTTTGACACTTGCGCCCATATAAAGCGTCATATGGTGCCATTCCGATACTCGCGTGGAAACTATTGTTGTAGGTGAACTCAATCAACGGAAGTACAACATCCCAACTTCCTCTATCATCTAATACACATGCTCTCAACAGATCTTCCAGGGACTGATTCGTCCTTTCAGTCTGTCCGTCCGTTTGTGGATGGTAAGGTGAACTCAATCGTAGTTTTGTTCCCAATGCTTCGTGCAATGCTCCCCAAAAATGTGATGTGAACTTCGGATCACGGTCTGATACAATACTCGATGGTACCCCGTGTAACCTCACAATTTCAGCAATATAGATCTCTGTTAGCTGATCTACCTTATAGGTGGTCTTTACCGGCAAAAAGTGAGCGGATTTAGTCAGTCGATCTACTATCACCCATATAGAATTATTCTTTCTCCTTGTTTTTGGCAATCCAATTATAAAATCCATGGAAATGTTGTCCCACTTCCATTCTGGTATATCTAAAGGTTGCAACATCCCAGCTGGTCGCTGATGTTCCACCTTCGCTTTCTGACAAGTTAGACAAGTCGATACATACTCCGCTACATGTTTCTTCATTCCTGGCCACCAATAATGCTGTCTCAAATCCTGATACATCTTTGTTGCTCCAGGATGAATACTCAACTTGCTCTTATGAGCCTCTTCTAAGATTGTTTTCCTCATATCTGTAATCTCTGGTACACAAATCCTACCATTACATCAGAAAATATTATCTGATCCAATCTTGAACTCAGTCGTCTTCCCTTGCACTATTAGGTTCCTCTTTTCTTGTATTAAGACGTCATCTTGAGAATTTGCAATGTCTTCAAGTAGTCCACTCGAAATCTTAATCATTCCGAATTTCAAAATTCCCGGTGCAAACTCTACGTTCAAGTGTAGGTCTCTAAAATCTTCCCACAACTCTTGTTGTCTGGCCATAATTGTTGAAGACACCGATACACTTCTTCTACTCAACGCATCAGCCACTACATTGGCCTTCCCAGGGTGGTACTGCAGTGTGAAATCAAAATCCTTGAGAGTCTCCATCCATCGTCTTTGGTGCATGTTCAACTCCTTCTGATCAAACAAATACTTCAAACTTTATGGTCACTGAACACGGTGAACGTGCACCCATA
>NC_021167.2:18154683-18175235 GCF_000331145.2 Cicer arietinum | reverse complement strand
GGATCTCTCTTCCCCTCTTTTCAAGATCACGTTGAGTCTTGGCAGCAGTCTGTGCAGCAACAGAAGCAGCCATGTTATTCATAGCCTCCGCCATTCGATCGTCCCTATTAGCATTGGCTCTCAGAACGTCATCCCTTCTTGGTGGCATGGTTTTTCCTATAAAACCATCATCAAGTAGAGTCTTAACACTACTTCAAATAATTCCAAAACTAGCTTCCGACCACATTAACACGTAATAATTATAGCGGACCTGACAACTCAACCCGCTAAACCGACGCGTGATCAGATAATAACTCCCAACTTATAGGTTGACCTACAATCTATAACTAAGGTTCCACAGCCCCCAAAGAAAACCAAACCAAAGCTCTAATACCACAATGTAACACCCCGAACTCAAATACATATCATTCATACAATAACAATTAGTATAAGGTTTCACAAAATTAAATAACATGCAATCTTGATATAAATTAATTAATAGCAATTCTATATGTTTCTAAATTACATTTTAGTCCTCACTATTACCATTTATATGTTATTAATTAATTATTATTACTCAATAGGATTTGTTCGTACGTAGTAAACCCCACATGAATTTCTGGGAATCACGGCATTCTCATTCATCTCGCGTTATATTATACTCATAAAATTGAATGTAACACCCCGATTTTCAAAGCGAGGGTGTATTTTTTTTTTCAAAAGAGATTAAAATAAAATGGGATTTGTTCGTACGTAGTAAACCCCAGATGAATTTCTGGGAATCACGGCATTCTCATTCAACCCGCGTTATATTATACTCATAAAATTGAATGTAACACCCCGATTTTCAAAGCGAGGGTGTATTTTTTTTTTTTTCAAAAGAGATTAAAATAAAACAGAGAATTAAATAAGGAAATACCTTTGGATAATTAATCGAGTCATTGTAATTTACAAGCAGCGGAAAAGTTTCTCAAATTATAAATCCAAAATATTTACACTTCAAAAGGTGGTACATACACCCCATCATAAATAACATGTCAAACAGACCATATTAGTATAGATACAATTTTCAGAATTAAAATATTGCAACCCAAAAAGAAGGACGTCTAGTCCCTATACATCAACCTAATATGATCATCCTACCAAAAACTATACACCCTGAGTGATCTCCACGCGCCCGGCGGGATCCTCCTACATAGCTCCAGTCAAGCATTCCCATCCGTAGGGTACGAACCGGCAGGATCGTCCTGGCTCTCATCTGAGGGCAAAGCCCATATTTCCACAATAGTTGTAAATGGTCACCGACCGAAATTAACAGATAACACATAACATTTAAGTTTTAAATGCACAAAATAACCTTTAAACTAAGCATGCACCTTAAAAGGATTTCTCATATGCTAAAAGTTCATGTAATGCTTGCCAATTAAAAATGAAATCAAAATGAAGTTCTCAAACCATCAAGTAATACATAACTGACCAAAGCATTGATAAATCAATTGAGCAATCGATTATCTAACTCAAAATAAGGACTTCTGCTGAGCCAATCGATTGCCAAATCGATTTGGTCAGTTCTGCTGAGTTCCTGCATGACCAAATCGATTTCTAAGTCGATTTTGTCAGTTCTGATGAGTCCCTGGGTTGCCAAATCGATTTCCAAATCGATTTCGGCAGTTTTGCTGAGTTCCTGCCTCTCTGCCAATCGATTTCCAAATCGATTTCTTAAAAGATTTTGAAAGATATATTTATACAATCGATTGGCAAATCGATTAGGTAGCCTGCACCTTAAAAGGATTTCTCATATGCTAAAAGTTCATGTAATGCTTGCCAATCAAAAATGAAATCAAAATAAAGTTCTCAATCCGTCAAGTAATACATCACTAACCAAAACATTGATAAATCAATTGAGCAATCGATTATCTAACTCAAAATAAGGATCTCTGCTGAGTCAATCGATTGCCAAATCGATTTGGTCAGTTTTTGCTGAGTTCCTGTGTTGCCAAATCGATTGCCAAATCGATTTTGTCAGTTTTGCTGAGTTCCTGTGTCACCAAATCGATTGCCAAATCGATTTTGTCAGTTTTGCTGAGTTCCCGTGTTAACAAATCGATTGCCAAATCGATTTTGACAGTTTTGCTGAGTTCCTGACTTAAGGCCAATCGATTTCCAAATCGATTTCTTAAAAGATTTTGAAAGACATATTTATACAATCGATTGGCAAATCGATTAGGTTAAAATAGTGAAGTTCCTGCAACTCATCCAATCGATTGGGAAATCGATTTCCCTGCTTATTCTTCCAAAAATACTTAAACTAATTCAATCACACTCACACATAACTCCAAAACTTAACACTTAGCAATTCCCACACAATCACCACGACGAATAGGTTTTCGAAATAGTTTTACAATCCATCGCACTCTCACACGATAATCAATATATAACACTTAGCAATCCCAACACAATTACCACGACAATTCCTATTCAAACCACTCAATCATAAACTTGATTCAAACACGACTCGTGTGCCAAGCACCCTAATGCAATGCGTATATGCCAAAATGCATGGACTCGGAATTCCAAACCAAAACCCTCCTCGAAGGGCCGTAAATCATAATTGTACCGCCTATCGCAGGCCAAAGTACCAATTACCGAGGTGCCACCTATCACGGGTCAACACGATTTACTAAAATGCGTAAATCATAAACGTACCACCTATCACGGGTCAGTACAGTTTACCGAGGTGTCACCTATCACGGGTCAACACGATTTACTAAAAGAAAAAGCGGAAATCGTAAATGTACCACCTATCACGGGTCAGTACAGTTACCATGGTGTCACCTATCACGGGTCAACACGATTTACTAAAAGAAAAAGCGGAAATCGTAAATGTACCACCTATCACGGGTCAGTACAGTTACCATGGTGTCACCTATCACGGGTCAACACGATTTACTAAAAGAAAAAGCGGGAATCGTAAACGTACCGCCTATCACAGACCAGTACTGTTTACCGAGGTGCCACCTATCACGGGTCAGCACAATCCACCAAAAATGTAAATCGTAAATGTACCACCTATCACGGGTCAGTACAGTTACCATGGTGTCACCTATCACGGGTCAACACGATTTACTAAAAGAAAAAGCGGGAATCGTAAATGTACCACCTATCACGGGTCAGTACAGTTACCATGGTGTCACCTATCACGGGTCAACACGATTTACTAAAATATAAATCGCAAACGTACAACCTATCACGGGTCCGTACAATTTACCAAGGTGCCACCTATCACGGGTCAGCACAATTCACCAAAAATATAAATCGTAAATGTACCACCTATCACGGGTCAGTACAGTTACCATGGTGTCACCTATCACGGGTCAACACAATTTACCAATGAAATGCATGAGCATACACAGACTCCATTCACAACAATCGTTAAGCAAATGCAGATATTAAAAGATTCCCCATTTTTAATACCCATTTAACTTAAACGACTTTCAAACAACATTAATTAAATAAGTCATTAAGAGATTCCCCGTTCTTAATACCGATTTAACTTAATGATTTTCAAAACAAAACGTTAAGCAAACAGTCATATTAAGAGATTCCCCATTCTTAATACTCATTTACCGAAACGATTTTCAAAAACGATAGTTAAGTAACCGAGACATTAAGAGATTCCCCATTCTCAACGCCCAGTTAACTTAAACATTTTCCTCAAATACACATTAAGTAAACCGAGGTATTAAAAGATTCCCCATTTTTAATACTCGTTTAACTCTAATGGTTTTCAAATTCCACAGAAACAAATTCAAACATACTTTCACATTCAAACCATAATTCACAACAACCACACCAATTAACAAACATCAAGTTTCATTTACCCATAATCATACACAATGACATTCAAATTCATTTACCACGAAACATTCATCACTATAAACAAAACCTAACTCTTAGGGTTTTACCCGTAACGCACTAGTTTGGTTTTTCCCCAAATCGATACATTAAGCCCTAACAAATTCCTTCCCACACAACCACAGATAAGTCCCTAATATATATATATATATTAATTAAAACTTAACAAATATCTCAAAATATCTAGATATTTGTTAATTTACCATTTCACTCATAACGCATAAAATTCTCCGTAAAGGATTCACCGCAGTTAATTTAATTTATTTATTGACGAGTAATTCTAATCGGCATCGAAATATCTTTTGATCATATAAACTCCAAAATATTATAAACTTTGGCTAAAAAGCCTCCGAGCCAAAATCCAAAATACAAAAATACATAAAGTGTACTTTAAAATTATGGGTCTTACATTGAACCTCCTCTCACCCCTTACCTTGATTGAAGATTTCGCCAAACGAATTCAATCTGCTAACACGTCGCGTCTTCGTCGACCCTTGTCTCTAATAGTTCGCAAAAGTAATAAATCAACACAACACATAATATAGATTAATTACAAGCTCCAACATATAACTAAATTGTTTACTATTTGCAATATCTTCCAAAAATATATTTCATACTATGCATGCTTATGATGATATTAATATAAACAAATATCTTATTAAAAAAAAAAACAGAATTATATATTGCTAAATAAATACAGTGTATGTATAATTTTGATATTACAATAGTCTACAAAATATAACATACATACTTAAAATAAAATAGCAAAGTTATTGGCTGCAAAATAAAACTAGACTATTTATTATTAAGATATAAATTTTAAAATATATATATATATGGAGTATATGCTATCTTAACTCAAGATAGAAAGAGGCACCTCATTTCTATTTTTATAGATTGGTTATGTTTTATTTTGTGCATCTTAAAAATTTACAATTCAATGAGCTTAGCGCACAATTTTAAATTATAATTAAAATAACTAAAGTCTTTGGATGTTAAATACATTTAGACTTTTTTGTTATGTATAACATAGATGATACAATTGTCTATGTTCATGTAAAAAAGGATTTGAAGGTTAAACAATAGAGGAATGTCTAGAAAAGTTGTATTCAACAAGGACTTATATTCTTTGATTTAAATATTACTTTAACTTTATTCATTTAAACTCAATGTAATGTGTTAAACGAGTATGCTAATAATAATATTATGTGTAGTATTAAAGAATACCAATAACATGAACGGTGAAATAACAAAATAAAACCTGCCAACAAAAAAAAAATTACATAAAGTGATATGTACAAGCTCTTTGTTTTTGAAATCTGCAAGATATATTTATTTAGATCATATTGTGCTATGGTATCTTTGCAAACTAAGTTTACTAAATCGGTTGAAAACACTATTTTTATTAACAAAATTTATTCTATAAAAAATTGGTATTCAAACATAACATAATTAATAAATAAAATATATTTATTATTTTATTTTAATCATAATCTTGAATTATAAAAAATTAAATAAAAAGAACGATAACTAAATCATCGGAGAAAACTCAACTAATAGTGACTCAAACGGTATATTTTGATAATAATTAAAGAATAATGTGAAACTAACCGGATAAAATGAAAGAGGAATGTAATACTTTATTCATGTTTATGTAAAAGAGAATTTGAAGGTTAAACAATAGAGGAATGTCCAGAAAATTTGAATTCAACAAGGGCTTATATTCTTTAATTTAACTGTCACTTGAACTTTCTTCATTTAAACTCAATGTAATGTGTTAAACGAGTATGCTAATAATAATATTTTATGTAATATTAAAGAATACTACTAATGTGAACTGTGAAATAACAAAATAAAACCTGCCAACAAAAAATAAAATAAAATAAAATAAAATAAAATGATATGTACAAGTTCGTTGTTTTTCTGAAACCTACAAGATTTTTTTTATTTAAATCATTTTGTGCTATGGTACCTTCGCAAACCAAGTTTTCTAATTCGGTTGAAAATACTATTTTTATCAATAAAATTTATTCTATAAACAATTGGTATTCAAACATAATATAATTAATAAATAAACTATATTTAGTATTTTATTTTAATCATGATCTTGAAATTATATAAAAAAAAGGACGGTAACTAAATCATTGGAGAAAACTCAACTAATAATGACACAAACGGTATATTTTGACAATAATTTAAGAATAATGAGAAACTAATCGGACAAAATGAAAGATCCTATAAAAAGATAATATATGCTTGATTCTTTAATCCGATAATAGTAGCCGACAAAATCACGACCTAGAGACAACAATCGGTATGCGGGGCTGTGACTAGGGTTGTGCAAAAAATCCGGTTATGAAGTCCAAATCCAAAACCGGATCCACATCCATTTTAAATATCCGATTAAAATCATATAGTTATAATCCGATTTATTTATAAACCGATTGGATAACCACTTGTGTTTTATATTTGGATTTAGTTTTTATCCACTACCAATATTTTGTTAATTTTGAGATTTTATTTCCTGAAAAAAATTTGAAATTTATTTTTTTTTTCGAAAAAATATTGGAAAAAAATAAAAAATAAAAAACTTTTTTTTTCTCAAAAAAATTTTAAATCGAATTTTTTCTCGAAAAATTTGGTGAGAATTTTTTTTAAAAAATTTATCGAAAAATCGATTTTTTTAAATAACCGATTTTTAAACTATAAATAAATATTTTTTAAAAAATATTCAAAATTTTAACCGATTTTATAATTAAAATTTTCAAAACCGGTTGCTTAATTATAAACCAGTTATTTAACCATAACCAATTTTACAATTAATTTTATAATCGGTTTTAAACCAAATATTGAATTTGATTATAAATCTAAATCCATATATTAGTTTTAAAATAGATATGGTTTGGTTTTTTAAAAAAACCAACCATAAACAGCCCTAACTGTGACTATGGGTTCACTTGTTAATATGCGGGGAGAAATTGGAAATATAATACAGAAAAGGAGGTTCGGCGCGGCAAATATTGTTACTAGCCTTGCCTTTAGCTATATATATATGTATGCCTACTAGGTTAGCTACAAATATTGTTACTAGCCTTGCCTTTAGCTATATATATATGTATGCCTACTAGGTTAGCTAACAACTCCTCAGTAAATTTGTATAAGTCTGAGTAAAGAAAGGTGCCGCTTAATAGTGGCATATTAATAGGTGATTTAGTTATTTATTTATTATTATTACTATCTTTATTTGGTTTTAAGAAAAATCAAACAAAATATTTTGATTATTGATAATTTAAATAAATTATTAAGGCAAACACAAAGAAATTTATCACTCATATCAAACACACATATAATAATAAAGTATTATTATATTACTAGAATATAATAATAAGATTTTGGGTTGTTACACTCTTGCTATTTGCCATGTGTCCAAAAACAAATAACTATTTAAGACCATTGATAAAGAAGATGGAGATGTTTTGTACATGAAAAATGCCTTTGGAAAAACAGTGGAGATTGAATTCTCTTTTGGAAAAACACTTACTCTTAAAGATGTATTTTATGTTCCTAATGTTAGGAAGAACTTTATTTATGTTCCTTTAATTAATAAGTTTTGTTTCAAATGTGTATTTGAGGGGGATAAGTTTATTCTCTCTAAAGGGGGTATGTTTGTAGGGAAGGGTTACCTTTGTGAGAATATGTTCAAACGTAATGTTGTTAGTAACTATAATAATAATAATAATATGATTTCTGCTTATATTGTTGAATCTTGTGATTTAAGGCATATGCGATTATGACATATTAACTTTAGAAAATTGAATGATATGATATAATCAAATTTAATTCCAACTTTTGATAAAAAAAAAAATCAAATTGATGTATTACTTGCATGCTAACTAAAATCATAGGACACTCTTTTAAAAGAGTTAAAAGAAGCTCTAAGGTATTAGATTTAATTCACTCTGATGTATGCAATTTACATGGTTGGCCTACAATTTATGGTAAAAAGTATTTTGTCACTTTTATTGATGATTTCACTAGATTTTTTTTTTATATTTATTTGATGCACTTTAAGAAAGAAGTTTTAGACAAATTTAAAATATTTAAAACACAAGTAGAACTTCAACATGAAACTTTAATTAAGTGTTTTAGAAGTGATAAGGGAGGAGGGTTCTATCATCCTGAGTATTTTGAGTCCACTGATATTGCGTATCAAACAACAACACCATATTCCCCACAACAAAATGAAATTAAAGAGAGGAAAAATAGGGTATTAGAAGAAATGGTGAATGCCATGTTATCCTAGTTTGGTTTAACTAAAGGTTATTGGGGTGAAGCCATGCTAACTGCATGTTATTTGCTAAATAGAGTTCCTATAAAAGGAACAAGATAACCCCATATGAACTCTAGAAGAAAAGAAAACCCAACCTTTACTATACAAAAGTTTGGGGCTGTAGAACAATTGTTAAGATTCCTGAACCAAAAAGAATGAAATTGGGAGAAAGATGAATTGAAAGTGTATTTCTGGGCTATGCTGAAAATAGCAAGACATATAGATTGATGGTTATTGAATCTAATGATTCATATCTTATTATAACAGTGATTGAGTCAAGATATGTAATTTTTCAAGAAAATATATTTAACTCAATTTCACATCCCAAGGAAATTTTCTTTTCTAATGTACAAAGTCTAGAAAATAATGTATCTAATAATGATACTTTGACATGTTTAGAACCTAGAAGAAGTAAAAGAGCCAAAAAAAGAGAAAAGTTATGGACTAGACTTCTCTATGTTCCTTGTAGAAAGTACAAATGATTCCATTAATAGTGATGGACCAATTTTCTATAATTTAGATAGTGACCCAAACACATATGAAGAGACAATAAAGTCTCAAGACTCTGTCTTTTAGAAAGAAGTCGTCCAAGAGGAAATGGACTCAATTATGGGGAATAAAACATGGAAATTAATAGACCTCTCATCTGGATCCAAACCAATAGACTGTAAATGGATCTTTAAGAAGAAAATGAAATTTTATGGTACCATTGATAAATTCAAAGCTAGACTTGTTGCCAAATAGAAGGTATCGACTACTTTGATACTTATGCACCTATTGTAAGAATTGCATCCATAAGAGTGCTTTTGGCACTAGCTTCTATCTATAAGTTTGTAATCCATCAAATGGGTGTTAGAACTGCTTTCCTAAACAAAGAGTTAGATGAAGAAGTATATATGAAACAACTGAAGGATTTGTCACCAAAGGACAAGAACATAAAGTGTGTAAATTGACTAAATCTTTCTACGAGTTAAAACAAGCACCCCAACAATGACACCAAAAGTTTGATAAAGTATTTCTTTCTAATGGATAAAAAATAAATAAATCTAACAAGTGTATTTATAGTAAATTTCACAACTGAAATGGTGTTATAATTTGTTTATATGTGGATGATATGTTAATGTTTGGCACCAATTTAGATGAGGTAAAAAAAATCTAAAAGTTTCTTATAAAAAATTTTTGATATGAAAGATTTAGGTGAAGCAGATGTGATTTTAGGAATTAAAATCATAAGAGATGGTGTAAATAATGGTTTATCCCAATCTCAATATATTTAGAAAGTGATAAATAAATTTGATCAATTTAATTGCAAACCTGTTTCTACCCCCTGTGGCACAACTAGATTATTCAAAAGTAATTGGATACTTGATGTATGTCAAGACTTGTACCAGACTTGATATAATATATGTTGTAGGTAGATTAAGTCGGTATACAAGCAATCCAAGTAAAGAACATTGGCATGCTGTCTATAGTGGATATACAGATGCTAGTTGAGTAATTAATGTTGAGGATCATGCTTCCACAAGTGAATGGATCTTCAACCTTGGTGGAGGTGTAGTTTCTTGGGGATCAAATAAACAAACTTGCATTGCCGACTCCACCATGGCTGTAGAGTTCATTGTCCTAGCTGCAGGTAGTAAAGAGGTTAAATAGCTAATAAATTTGTTCTATGAGATACCAATTTGGCCAAAGTCAATGATACTGGTATCCATACATTGTGATAGTCATTCCACACTATCCAAATCATATAGCCAAGTATACAATGGAAAATCTAGACATATTGGTTTAAGACATAACTATGTAAAGGATTTAATTTTAAATGGAGTAATATACATAGTGTTTGTAAGAACTGAAAAGAATCTTGTAAATCCTTTGATGAAAGGTCTGACAAAGGACATGGTGTTGAAGACATCATTTGGGACGGGACTCAAGCCTATATCTAATTAATCATCAATTGTGGAAAATCAACTCACACTTGAGTAACATCAAGTCTTGAGTTCAATAATGAAAGTACATTATTAGAGTGATTGCAAGTACTTGAATATAGATACGTCTTAAAGGTTAAAAGTACTTGGACCATAAGTATAAAGTTGGAAGATTGAGTTTTACTCTTAATAGACTTATATCATGAGTTTGCTGAAATACATATTATGAGTGTATTTTTAATATAGTCTACCTATGTGAGGATGAAGTGAGGCTTCTTGAAAGAGTTAAAGGGCTTGAATCTTAAATTGTCATCAAAAGGGTACATGACATAAGACCTTATCAAATGTGTCATCTTTATAATTCTTTTGATAGTACCGAGATTTCATGTGTAAGTTGTGCATACTTGTTTTAATGAATAACTGGGAAACTCATAACTTACTAAGTAGTGGTTCAAACCATAAGATATCATTACCTGAAACAATGATATTTCTAAAATTATGGAACTAAATATATTTTAAAAATGGTGGGGGATTGTGAGATATTTCCAAAATATTGGTGAATATATATGTATGAAAGTTTTTAATTGACATGATAGAGTTGTTGGCTTAGTGGTTGTGTATCTTATGTTTGATGGTAAGATCCTGTGTTCAATTCCTATCTGATTGGTGGGGGCGAATTGAACCTAAAGGCTAGTGTAACAACACGCTTTAAAATTTGCTATTTATAATCTTCATCAACAACTTCAGTATTAAAGTCAGCAATTGACACCAACAAATCCAACAACAACTTCTCGAAATCATCCACATCACTCCAAACCAAATGTAGAAGTATTTTTATTTTTACATAATAAATTATTGAATTAAATATATTTTTTGTATTAAAAAAATTATGATAATAATAGTTAATTTAAACATTAATTTATTCATTTTGAGTATCTATTTTAATTTTTGTTTTTAAAGAAATTGTACTTTTTTTTCGTCTTGTTGCAAGATCATAGGAGTAATTTCTCTCTCCATCTATTGACTAGAACTATTCTTAGAATGAGAACAAAAAATGATTGCTTAACTTTTTGGATATCATTGATTGAGATATATGATTATGATCAAACTATTTGGTTTAACTGTTCGTTTGTATTTTGAAATGGTTTTATTTCCTTTTCGTTGCTGTTAAGAAATGTTTTAGATTTTTTATTGTAGGGGGGATCTTTTTGACATTGATAATTCATTCCTGTATTTTTATTAACAATGGCTTTTTTAGTGTGGTGAGGGTGGCGCGCTTATAAATCTGTCATGAGATGTAATTTGCATTAGATTTCATTATGAACATGGTTTTACTACTCCTTTTGTGCCTATAAACATCACTGACAAACGTTAGGAGCATTACAAAAGACATATCTAATTTTATTATAACAATAAAAGCAAAGATATATAGAGACAAAAAAGAAATAAAATGTAAGTGGTGACTAAAATTAAACAGTTGTAATTTTATATTATTTAATAATAAATAAGACAAATAAACAAATATATATAAATAAAGTGAAGTTGTTTCTTAAATACAACAACTTAATAATATACACAATATCAATATCTAATTTAGAATAATGTCCAAAATATTTTTTTGTTGACTCATTAAGTAATTATTCTTAAACATAATAAGAATGTCAGCACTTAAAAATATGATTAATGAAATTTTAACTTGACATAATGTATACTGTATAAGTTATTATTTCATCTAATAGTTGTAGTCGTAATAAATATGGTAACTACTATTATGATGTACAGTTGAAGCATTGATGGATTCATGCATCCTGTTAGTTGATCTCTATACATTCATACATGTAAATAGAATAGAAACACATTGGTAGGGGCCAATGCTACTGTAGGAGATAATGTGCCTCAGTCCCTGGGTTTAGTTATCATTGACCAATGATGTAGTCTATGCTTCTTGTCTTCACATTTACCTAGTTCCAAGAACACCTTTTTCTAAGATTTACCATATCATTCATGCAAATATTTTTGTTATTAAACAAATGCTTGTTCTTGGACTTCCAAATAGTCTAAATACACGTGAACCATATCACACTTAATGTGTTGGTGAATGTTTTCTGCTTCCAATTAAACCTTCTAAATGTAGTAGGCTTTCATTTTGAAAGCCCTATGAGATCCTAAGTCATCTGCACATGTAGCTCCATATGCTTACAAAAATCGAATACATGAAGAAAAGACGAGACACCATTTCTTCACAATCACAACCAACAACGCACTAGGTGTACCCCTGACAAATTATCCCTCTTTCAATAAAATATCATTTGTTGCTAGTCTATTATGTAAAGTCTCCACACCCAATTTCCAAGCCTTTGACCATGACTAGTTAGGCTTACTTGATACATCTAACAATAGCCTCATATAGATGTCTTTGAAAGAATGTGTTTGATAACTCTCAACTACCTACATTTAAACGACAAATATCTTTCCACAAATTTGAAAAACTTCTCTCGACCTTTGTAAGCATCCCATCATTCACCCCATAGTTATTAGACAAAGCTCTAATTTTCCACGCCCATTTATCTAAAGACGCATTGTTAAAGACCTTTAAATTTTTTATTCCCAAACCCCGTTTCTTCTAGAGAGCTACACACCATATTTCAACTAACCCAATTTATTTTTCTATCATCCGCATTCCCATCCCATAATAATTATTTAAACAGACATTTGAGTTTGGATGTGATACCTGACAGAGCCTTGAAGAAAGATAGGAAATAGACTAGTATAACTGACAACATTGCTTTTATAATAACCACTCGAACCCCAATGGACAACTTCTTATGCTTCCATCTTGACAATCTAGATCTCACCACATCAATCACCAGTTGCCACGTCAACAATCTATTAGGATTTGCTTCAATTGGTAAGCCATGATATTTAAAAGGAGTGGATCCCACTCTGCAATTGAGAGCATCAACCACTTCTTCTAACAAACTTTGTGATATATTTAACCTAACAAAGAGACTTTTATGGAAATTAACCTTTAATCGTGACTTCAACCTAAACAACAAGAAATTTTCTTTCACTATCCAGATATTCTCCCATACTTTTCCCCTTCGTATATAAATTTGGTGTAACGCCCCAAATCCACAACTTTCCTCATTAGTAAATTAAATCCATCAACTACTATAAGAAACAAAAACGACAACAAGGGGTCACCTTGTCCTAAACTACAACCCATGTCAAACTTCTTCATAGGATTTCCATTTACTAGCATCAAGATAGAAGTTGACTTTAGGTTTTATGATATCCAATTCCTCCATTTCACGGGGAACCCCATTTTTAGCATGAGAAAATCAAGGAAATTCCAATCCACCAAGTCTTATGCCTTTTCAAAATCTATATTAAAAATAATCACTTCATTGTTCTTTCTTTTTTCCTCTTCAACAATTTCATTGGTCTTCCTGATATGAAAGCAGAATGTTTATTTGAAATTACTAAACTTATCACATTTTCAATCTATTTAACAGAACATTGGAAATTACCTTTTATATGTAATCGATCTGAGATAGAAGCCTAAAATATGATAATTTAACTGTGATAAGCACTATAAAGGAACTAATCGCCCCTCCCACCATCCGACCATTGACATGGAATTCAACCATTACCCTTATGAAGCCACCTTTAATATTGTCCCATAATTCTTTCACCAATCTAAGTTTCAAAACATCCAGCCTTAAACTTTTTAAATTTTTGCATCCCAACACCGCTTTATGCACATTCTCTTTAGTAAATTCTTGTTCCAACACTGTTAGAACCAAGTTGGTTTGAAGAACAGTGACCTTTAATTTTATGTTTTAATGTATTTTTCTAAAATGTGCAGATTCTCTATAACAAGCTCTGATAGTGATCATTTGAATATAAGACGTTTTGTTCACTCCTCCACTATTTAACCAAGTAAAGACTCCAACTAATGTGCCTTAATACCTACCTTGATTTTCCTGCATCTAATGAACACATCTAAAGATTCTTTTGATCCTCTGGTCAATGCTCTAAGGAAATTCAATCCTCTAAGTCAAGCTAAAAAACAAGTCAACATTCAACATCTCTTAGTTGACCTAAGTCAAATTATTTGTCATCCTCTGATGGAAGTTATCTTATAATTTTAGAATCCAACAGCAAAATTGATGTGTGAAGTAACAATGTCAATTATAAGTAACAATGTGCCCATTTTTTAAAATTCCTATTAAAAAAACAAAAAAAATTTAACTCAAGATTGATCTTGGTTATAAACGAAGAACGTTCTTGATTAGCGGAAAAACAACAATATCAATTTATTAGTATAAAAATTGAATGCAATACAAATAATATATAGAGATAGGGATATAGAGATCACACAAGCATATATCCTGGTTCACCCAATACGGGTTACGTCCAGTCCTCACAAATGTGACATTTTCCACTAAGTGCTTCAAAGCAAGAACTTTCTTGGTTTTCATAGTGTTTCCACATATCAGTCTTGATCTATTACAAGTTTCTACCTTTCTACCTAGAAAGGATTTCCACAGGTTACCTTACACTATTTCAGAAAGGATTTTACAAATTATCTTTTAAATCATAAAAGGATTTCTACTACTCAAGCTATGTTAACAATATAGCCTTGAGTTACAAAATAATGATTTTGAGAATGTTAGAATTTGGGTATTGCCCAACTCTTGTTTGAGAAATAGATTCTATATATTAGAACTCAGTAATCATTGATTCTAATATCACACTAAGAAATGGAACTGCAACTTAGAATGATTTGAGAAGCTCGAATATGATTTGAATGAGTGATGTTTTGCTTGGCACTTTGAGTTCTGATTTGTTCTTCATCGTAAAGCTTTATTTATAGGCTTCAAGAGAGCTTATGACAACTCATTTAACCGTTGAAAGTAGGTCAACTGTCATGAGTAAGTGAATGGATAAGATCAACCATAAAACAAGATTGTTCTTGCTGAAACTAGGAATGTTCTTGAGAACCAAAAACGTTCTTCGAATTGGTTTGAGATGAGTTGACTTATATTTGTGATCTTGACAGTTGTCTAAAATGATTACAAGCTTTGAGTCACATGTGTTTGAAGGTACAACAGTAGTGTCCTTTACAGCCCGATATTTGTACTTGCATTTGCTTGATTGGGAGAATGATCTTGCTTTATGCTTTTTATAAAGCAATGTGTTGAGTCTTCGAATTATGGAATAATTATTTCGTAGATTGATCCTTATATATTTCTAATGAATATATGGAATGGACAACACTTCTTGGATATAATATTTTACATAAAAATATGATAATTCTTGTTTACGGAAGATGTGGAGAACGTTCTTCGTTTTCCAGAAATCTGTCAAGAATGTTCTTTGTTTTACTGATTTTGCTTTCTTGATTTTAATACGATTTGCTTTGTAATCTTTGGTACCTATCTTATTTTAACACACTTAAAAACACATGTTAAATACCAAAACACTTAGAATCATAATTAGAAGGCTCAATTAACTTTTTGTTTAATTATCATTAAAACATTAATTTGGGATTTTGTTTCAACAATGTGATCATATGATACGCACATTCTATTACTTTCCTGTCTTAATGATCAAGATAGGTTGAATCATCACAAAACTAAAGAACAAGAATAAATGTGAAGATTCAAGACATATGACTAATTGTACGATCCTTAGATTTCGTATGAGAATTGTGCAACAATTCTTTCAACGGTCAGAAACCCTAATGGCATCCATTTTCTCTATATAAAGAAGTGTCAGCAGCAATTCAAATACACAACATGGCGAGTGAAACTTCAGGGCAAACTTGTATACATAAAAAAGATAGAGTTTTTGAAAATCATAGTGTTTTGTTGAGTATTTATACTACAAAATCCTCTTGTAAGAGTTACCCATAATTACTTCAACCCCATATATTTTTAACTTAGCCAAGTAGTGGATGCAACCTCAAAAGCTTGAATGTACTAACATAGAAGTTTGAGAAGATTAGAACATAGTTAGAAGACTAGTAGATGGTCTAGTGCTTGTTTAAATTAGTTTAATTTAGTGGATTAAATCCTTTTGAGTGAAGGGACTAGATGTAGCTACCATATTGGTAGTGAACCAGGATAAATCAGTTTTGTGATCATTCTTCCTTATCTCTTTACTTTTGTTAATTTTTTTTTAGTTTCTTACAAGAATTTGTTTTCATGAAAGATTTTTTCTAAATTAAAATACAATTCAAACTCACATTTTCTTGTGATTTTCCTTCAATTGGGACCAAAGATCAATCTTTTGTTGAGCACTTTACCTTGTTTGAGAAAAGATCCTATTATATTGTTATTATGACTAACTCTGGTGATGAATCTACAAGTGACATTGTTAACAAACATCCTTTGTTTGATGGAGAGACATTTAAATACCTGAAGGATAGGTCAAGAAGTTTCTACATCTCACATGATCATGAACTTTGGGATATAGTCGACGATAGTTAGGAAGCTTCAAAAAATGAAGTTGGTGTAGAAATACATATAAAAGAACTGCATGTTGATCAGAATAAACAATACAAAATGCATCACAAGGCTAGAACCTTCATGATGAATGCAATCACATTTAAAGAATTGGTCAAATGTAGCAACAAAGAAACAACTCAAGGCATTTTTATGCTTTATATCTTAACTACGAAGGAAGCAATCAAGTTCCGGAAGCAAAGGAAAACTTGCTACTTAGAAAGTATGCGTTTTTCCAGATGTAAGAATCTGCGGATATTGAGAAGATGTTCTCTAGATTCAAAACCTTAGTCTCTAGGCTAAAGTGTTGGAACCAATTTTGTTTTTCCCTTGTGATTTGATGTTAACAAATGTATTTTAGGAGCATAATTTGTTTGGACTAATGGCTTCATAAAGTGTGAAGCAATTAGAATAAGAAAATCAGAGGAAACTACTAGAGGAAGTGACCTACGATGAGATCAGAGGAACACAAAAGCATACGCGTTTGCCTTTGAACATATGTCTTTGAAAGCAACTTGTCTTTAAAGGTTATGAAGACTGCCTCTAATGTTTGGCTCTATAGTTTGGATCTAAAGACTAGCTCTAACAACTGGTCTGAAGACTAGCTTTGAACCTTTGAAACTACGTCTTAGTCAAATCATAAGTAGTCCTCACGGGTATGAAATGGGAAGATTTGGTCAACCTGTCAACAATCACCCAAATGGAGTCAAACTTCTGTTGAGTATTAGGCAATGCTACCACAAAATCCATATATATATTATCTGATTTTCATACTAGGATATCTAATGACTTTAGTAGTCCCCCTGACTTCTAATGCTTTACCTTAGCTTTCTAACAAGTCAAACACGAAGCCGCATATTCTATTATTTTTTGCTTCATTGTCGGCCAGCAGAACTTCTGTTTAAGGTCTTTATACATTTTGGTGGTACCATGGTGAATACTCAACTTGCTCTTGTGGGCCTCATCCAAGATAGTCTTCCTCAATTATGTATTATCGTGTATACAAACAAGTTTGTTACATCTCAAAATATCATCTAGGCCCACCTTGAATTCAGGTGCCTTACCAACCTCGATCAACTTTCTCTTCTCATTAGTTAACACATTTGTCACTTGGAGAACTTTAATCTCATTCATCAGTTTACTATCTATAATGATCATTCCACATGGAACTTTCCCCAATGAAGAATCCAAATTAAGATCCAAGTCAAAGAACTTCTTTAACAAATTAAGATCCAAAATAATACTTTCTCCAGTGTTCTTGAAAATTTTCACACTGGGATCACATGGTGTGCAATTAGGTTTGCAGTCAAGGTATTTTTATTTCTTTAGAATCTTTTCAACATAGTGAGACTGATCTAAAAAAAAATTTGTTTTCTGACTTAGCAATCTTGATTCCAAGGATTAGACTCGCTTCTTCGAGGTCTTTTATATCAAAATTGATACACAACAATGATTTCACAACATTTACTGGATGAATGTTTGAATCAAATATAACTAGGTCGTCTACATAGAGACATATAATAGTGCAATAAATACATTATATAATGCAATAAACACATATGATAGTTTCAATTTTAGTTACATAGATACATAGAGACATATGATAGTGCAATAAACACATACGATAAATATGTCAAGTGTAATAGCGCTCCTTGCAACTTACAAAAGCAGTCAACAATCTTCTCAAAGTCCATTGAATTTCCCTTATTTTCCTATAACTTTGATCCTGTCGACGAAGTAAAATATCCAATACCTATGTCACGTAGTCTCATTGGCATCTACTTGGTACGAAACATCCATTTGGTACCAAACTGAAACACTTAGAATGACCCCAACACACTGAGCACAAAACAATCACTACATCCGAGAACTCCTAAATTTCTCCCTTGTCCACAAATCCTCGATTTTTCTTAAGTCGTACAACTAAGTCAAACTGTAGTGTTCTTATCGGTATGTTATTCCAGTTATATTTAATAATTTCATCCCCACATATGCTTGGTGATCAAAACTACCTCAAATATTTTTGAAAACAAGCCAAAGACTATACCACTTGGGACACACAAACTTCCTTTGATTGACGAACATAATAACAATCCCCATGACATGCACTCAAGTAATGTCTTTATATCATTGGCATACCTTTATAATAATAATGTCTGAGTTATAGGTGAGATAATTCCTTTCATCAACTTTAATTGTCATAAGCTACATCTCTATGTGCTGCTCCACAAATTTCTTGGTACCTTTTCCAATATTTGGTTCACTCGCTGGATTCTTATTCCCCCTCAACCTTCACCGAGATACGAACTGAAAGAATCCTAACAATCGAACGTCCTAAAGAATTATTTCTCAAACGTTCCCCATAAGCATTTCCTAAGAACTAATTATCTATAACTTCACCCTCATAAATTTTTCAGTACAATATCTCAAAAACCCACATATCTTTCTTCGTCCATCCAGTTATTGAAATGATCATTTCTAATCTTCACGCTTGACTTCCCAAGACCAACAACTAAACCATAAATTAGTTGTTACATTTCTTCTTTTTAACTTTCTATCATTGAATAAGATTCTAAAATTTGATCCTCAAAATCTCCAAACACTTCCATTCTTAACATGAATTATTTATCACTTGCCCGCCTCAACCCCTTTGATTATGAAAGTCTTAAACATCAATTGGTCCTTCATCCAACCTTGCGGATTTTAAATCATCAACAAAAAAAATCAACCATCTTAGGGTCCCAAATCAAATCTCGAATAATCCTTCTGACCTATCAAAATATTAACATCGTCTTAGTAATTCCCATCCTTTAATAGACTCTCAAAACTTATATTACCGCCATCTCAAAGTATTCCCGTACTCGATACTTCAAATTCCACTTAATGGTAACATAGAGTTCAATACATCAAGGCCTAACTCATTATGTTTTGCCGAACATCGCTCAAAATTCACACTTACGTGTCTATAGTTTCATCCAATATCACTATCCATACTTACTATCTCCTAAACCACCAGGAGATTTGTCACTTATCAACTAAATACATGGTCTCACTCCTACACTCGTTATGAGATTCATACTTAATAATCCAAGTTGCAAACCTAGTCTAACTCGAATGCTCGACTTTTCCCCTCAAGGTATCGACAATTCCTCAAAGCGTATTTTATATATCCAAAGGAGTATTCACTCCTAGTGTGCAACGCTCCCTTAACTTCAATACCAGTCTCTTTCATTGACACCTAAGCACCAAATGTTATCCCAAATGGAAGCCTCATCTTCTCAACAATTCCATGATGTTCACATCTCTTTGACAGTTGTCAAACTTCATCCAGTTTCATCCTGAAATCTACCAGGAAAACATCTAATACTTTTCTTAACAAAAGTCCTCAACTTAGATCTTTACTTGAAATCCCTTATTAGTCTAATGTTAATCCATCCATACTCATCATCTTCGAGTTAACACCAACGCATAGCTTCTGTGTCCTTGGAACCATTTCATAAAGAGGTAGTGTTCCGAAAAACCAACATCAAGAAGAAGTGTTAACACCACTTCGAATAATTCCAAAACTAAGTTTTGAATATATCAACACATAATAACTATTTTGGACTTGACAACCCAAACCACCTAAACCAACGCATGATCAGATAACAACTCCCAACTTACAGGTTGACCTACAATCTATAACTAAGGCTCCACAGCCCCCAAAGAAAACCAAACCATAGCTCTGATACCACAATGTAACACCTCATTTTTCAAAGCGAGGGTGCATTTTTTTTTTCAAAAGAAATTAAAATAAAACAGAGAAATAAATAAGGTAATACCTTTGGATAAATAATTGAGTCATTATAATTTACAAGCAGCGGAAAAGTTTCTCAAAATATGAATCCAAAA
>NC_021167.2:18151121-18154159 GCF_000331145.2 Cicer arietinum | reverse complement strand
GCGTTCCCGTCTACATTCCCATCTACAGGGTACGAACCGGTAGGATTGTCCTGGCTCTCATCTGAGGGCAAAGCCCAGATTTCCACAATAGTTGTAAAGGGTCACCAACCGAAATTAACAATTATCACATAACATTTAAGTTTTTAAATGCACAAAATAACCTTTCAACTTAGCATGCACCTTAAAAGGGTTTTCCATATGCTAAAAGTTCATATAACACATGCCAAATAACAATGAAAACAAAATAAAGTTCTCAATCCATCAAGTAATACATAACTAACCAAGACATTGATAAATCAATTGAGCAATCTGTTATCTAACTCAAAATAAGAATTTCTACTAAGCCAATCGATTTCCAAATCGATTTCCTGAAGGTTTTTAGGGAAATTTGAATTTTGGGCTTAATTCAATCGATTGGGCAATCGATTGGGCAATCAATTGACAGGATGGCTGACTTAATGCCAATCGATTTCCAAATCGATTTTTGTCTGTTTTGCTGAATTCCTGCATGGCCAAATCGATTTCTAAATCGATTTTGAGAATCATATTATAAAATCGATTGGCAAATCGATTATGTCAAATTATGGAACTACCTATAACTCCAAAAATACATTAACTAATTCCAATCAACACTTACACACAAATCCGAACAATCACACTTAGCAATTCCCACACAATCACCACGACAAATTGGGTTTCGAAATAGTTTTACAATCCATCACACTTACACACGATAATCAATACATAACACATAGCAATTCCAACACAATTACCACGACAACTTGAGTTTCGAAATAGTTTACAATCAGTCACACTTACTCACAAAATCAATACATAACACTCAATCATAACTTGATTCAAACACGACTCGTGTGCCAAGCACCCTAATGCGATGCGTATATGCCAAAATGCATGGACTCGGAATTCCAAACCAAAACCCTCCTCGAAGGGCCGTAAATCATAATTGTACCGCCTATCGCAGGCCAAAGTACCAATTACCAAGGTGCCACCTATCACGGGTCTGCACGATTTACTAAAAAGCGTAAACCATAAACGTACTGCCTATCACGGGCCCGTATCGTTTACCGAGGTGCCACCTATCACGGGTCAACACGATTTACTAAAATGCGTAAATCATAAACGTACCACCTATCACGGGTCAGTACAGTTTACCGAGGTGTCACCTATCACGGGTCAACACGATTTACTAAAAGAAAAAGCGGAAATCGTAAATGTACCACCTATCACGGGTCAGTACAGTTACCATGGTGTCACCTATCACGGGTCAACACGATTTACTAAAAGAAAAAGCGGGAATCGTAAATGTACCACCTATCACGGGTCAGTACAGTTACCATGGTGTCACAAATGTGATTTGTTTTAGCATAAAATAAACAAGGATAGAGATAGAGAGATTACACAGATATTTTATCCTGGTTCACCCAAACACGGGTTACGTCCAGTCCTCACAAGAGTGAGATTTCCACTATGTGCTTAAAGTAAAGATTGTTCTTGGTGGTTACACTTTTATCACAAATCAATCTTTGATCTTTACACAATTCCTACCCTTCTATCTAGAAAGGATTTCTTCTTTCTACCTTACTGATTTGGAAAGGTTTTAACAAGTTACCTTTCAAAACATAAAAGGATTTTTGCAATTTACTCAAGATTTGACAAAACAACCTTGAGTTACAAAGTGATGGATTTGAGACTATTTAGAATCTTGATATTTACTCAACTCTTGTTTGAGAAATATATTCTTTAAATAGACCTCAGTTGTAAATGATTACAACACAAAGATTAAAACAAAACAGCAAACTATAAGAACGATTTTGAGACACTTGAGTATGATCGAAAATATTGATCTTTTGCTTGGTGCTGATTGTTGTGTGTTGTTCTTCAACTTGCAGCTGCATTTATAGACTCCAAGAAGGCTTAGGACAGCTCATGTGTCCGTTGGAAAGGGACCAGCTGTCATAAAAGAGTTGTTGGATAAGTTCTGCCAAAAGCAAGATTGATTAGCTGCACCAAAAGATCGATCCAGGATTGATCTTTTGGTTTGTGATGATCTGGCCTTGTACTCTGTGATTTGTGTCAGTATGTCAGCCTTGAGTACAAGCTTTTCTGTTATGTGCCCAGGCTTTATAATAGTTCAAATCAGTAGTGTACTTTGCTACTTGTAGTCTCGTACTTGCATTTACTTTATAAGAAGAATGATCTTTGTGATATGCCTTTATTGAAGCATGTCTTTGATTATTCAAATTCTGGAACAAATATGACTTGGATTAATCTTTTGTTGATTCTATATGAGAGTATAAGATGAATATTGTTTTCAGGATTGATCTTCGTTTTCCAGAACTACTTCAAGATCAATCTGCGTTTTCCAGAACTGCTTCAAGATCAATCTGCGTTTTCCAGAACTGCTTCAAGATCAATCTGCGTTTTCTGGGATTGCTTTCTTTGATTCCTATCTAGTTTTAACACACTCAAATGCACATGTTAAACATTAAAACATTTAGAATCATGATTAATAATCTTTAATTAATCTTTTGTTTTATTATCATCAAAACGTTTATTTGAGATTTTGTCTTAACAAAACGTACCACATATCACGGGTCAGTACTGTTTACCGAGGTGCCACCTATCACGGGTCAGCACGATTAACTAAAAGAAAAAGCGTAAATCGTAAACGTGCCGCCTATCACAGGCCAAAGTACTATTTACCGAGGTGTCACCTATCACGGGTCAGCACAATTTACCAAAACGTAAATCGTAAACCTACCACCTATCACGGGTTAGTACTGTTTACCGAAGTGCCACCTATCACGGGTCAGCACGATTTACCAAAATGAAGTGCATGAGCATACACAGACTCCAACCACAATAATCGTTAAGCAAATGCAGATATTAAAAGATTCCCCATTTTTAATACTCATTTAACTTAAACGATTTTCACAACAAACATTAAGCAAACAGAAATATTAAGAGATTCCCCATTCTTAATACCCATTTAACTTAAACGATTTTTAAAACAAACA
>NC_021167.2:18149783-18149995 GCF_000331145.2 Cicer arietinum | reverse complement strand
TACGTTTGCTTGATGATGGTGTGAAAAGAGGTTGTGGTGAGGGTGGAACGGTGGGAAGCTGTTTCATATGAGATAAATTTTTGGTGGTGAATTTAGAAATTTTGAGAACGGAGGATTCGGTTGAAAGTGGGAGCTCAAAATGCCGGAAAACTGTTGACAACACCATGCCATAAGGAACAGTATTGCGCTTATACTCTTTTCTGCTTGAAGCA
>NC_021167.2:18137907-18149740 GCF_000331145.2 Cicer arietinum | reverse complement strand
TGGCAGGTTTAACTTCTTGCAGTGAAGAAGATGATATATGACAAGAGCGTCATTATCAGAGACGAACTCGTGACTGCCACAGTGAGGAAAGATGTTATGTTGACTGATGTTGTTAAAAAAATTTGGCAGGGGTTTCAAATCAGTAGAAAGGTATCTTGTGGATCCATTAATAAAGAGCTCCTGAAATACTTCATCCTTTGAAATGTTTAAGGCCTGGTACCAATCTTTGCCATAGATTGTGACACCGTTAGAAGGAAGTTTCAAAATGTCAGCCAGAATCAAAGGATCAAGTTTAATTTCAATACCTTTCAGGTTTGAAACTATGAGAGATTTGTCTTCAAAGGCCTCAACTTTGCAATAAAAAGCTCTGATGACTTTGGGATAATGATAATCATAAATTTTCAAAAAATTCGTCCACCCAAGGGCATCAGTATGATGCTGTATGGAGAGCCCTTCAAGTTGTAGTTTTGCAAAATCAAAAACACGTCCAATAGCAATAGGGCGTTGAGCCCATTTTTCAAAAAATACTGGTTGGAGTTTGGAAGAAATTAGAGGTGGAATGAGGATTTTTGAAGAAGAGTGTTTAGGGAAGGCGTTAGGGTTTGGTTCAGTGGGACCCTTGGTGGTTGTCTTGGTGGAAGAACGTGCTTGGGGTGAAGTCTGATGTGAAGAACGTTCTGGTGGAGGAGAGGATCGTTCCAGAGGAGGGGAAGATCGATCCTGAGGAGGGGAAGATTGATCCTGAGGAGGGGAAGATTGATCTGGAGGTGGGGAAGATCGATCCTGAGGAGGTTTTTTTTGAGATTTGGTTTTTATTTTAAGCTTCTTGGAGGCTAAAAACTGAGAGAGTGTGGATGGAGATTTGGGTTTGGGTTTCGATTTTTGTGATGTGGTTCTTGGTGAAGGCTGTTTAGAAGAGGTTTTTTGAGATGATGAGTTAGGGTTTGGTATTTATGGGGATTTTGAAAGAGGTGGAGACAATGGTGTAGGAGCCGTTTGGGGATTAGGATGAGTTGGAGGTGATGAAGGTTCATCGTTAGAAATTATGTAGATGGTGTTGTCCTCTTGGTTTTTGTGGGAAGTGCCAATGCCGGCTAGTATGCGCATTGATCTTCGTTGAGAAGATGTTGTGCTAGAGCTAGGGTTCATAGTGGTGCGAAGATGGGGTGGGCATTGAGAAACAGAAGGGGTGGGACATTGATACAAGGGAGGAAACTGAGTTGAAAGAGGTTGAGGATAGAGTTCTGGGGAAGAAGATAGGTAGTCTGAAAATGTGTTGTCAGAGGGTGAATGAGGAGGTGTTGGTTTGGGTGGAGGAGATGGAGAACAAACTGGGGATGGTGAAAGGACAGGAGGTGACGAGGATGATGATGGTAGAGGTGATGTTTGATTTTTGTAAGCCCTGGTTTTGGTTCGAGCCATTATTTTTTTTTTAACAGAAGATTGATGAAGGGAAAGGAAGACTGATGGGTTCTGAGAGAGAAGAGAAGTTGAATAGTGAAATAGAAAAAGGATGACCGTTTTACTTAGAGTGCAGTTGATTAAGAAGAGGATGAAGTGCCACGCGTGGGATTGATTGGATGGGGTAGTTGAGCATTGGGAAGGAGGAAAGAGAAAGCATGTAGCTAGGCAGATAATGAGTAGCCGTTACTTTTTAGAAAAATAACAGTCATTTCCGTAAAAAGAGGTATTTTAACAGTTAGTGATGATGAGGAACGAGGATCAATCTTGAGTGTTTAAGCAAAAACGAAGATTGATCTTCGTTATGACCAGAATGGTCTGGTTGGCGTTTTTAACGATCCTGACCAGGATTTTGCATGATATTTAAACGTTTTTTGATGGAATTAAAAGTTTCTTCAACAAGGGGTTTTGTAAAAATGTCAGCTAACTGATTATTTGTATCAACAAAAATTAATTCAATTTCCTTTTTACTCACATGATCCCTAATAAAATGGTGCTTTATTTCAATATGTTTTGACCTTGAATGTTGAATAGGATTCTTAGATAAATTAATAGCACTAGTATTATCACAATATATTGGAATATGGGAGTACCTAACTGAATAATCTTCAAGTTGATTTTTGATCCATAATACTTGAGAGCAACAGTTTGCAGCTGAGACATATTCAGCTTCAGTAGTTGATAGAGCAATTGTGTTTTGCTTCCTACATGACCAACTTATCAATGCTTCCCCTAGGAACTGACATGCACCACTTGTGCTTTTTCTTTCCATTTTATCACCAGCATAGTCAGCATCGCAGTAAGCTACAAAATCAAAATGAGAACCTTTGCCATACCAAAGGCCAAGATCAGTAGTACCTACGAGATAGCGAAAAATTCTTTTGACTGCTGTTAAATGAGATTCTTTTGGCGAGGATTGAAATCTAGCACATAATCCTACTGCGAAAACAATATCTGGTCTACTTGCAGTTAAATAAAGTAAAGATCCTATCATACCTCTATATTCTTTTTCAGATATTGATTGTCCATTTTCATCTTTATCTAATGAAGATGATGGATGCATGGGAGTGGACATAATCTTGGCTTCACTCATTTTGTATTTTTTTAAAAGATCTTTGATATATTTTTCTTGACAAATGAAAATTCCATTTTTATGTTGTTTAATTTGTAACCCAAGAAAATATCTCAATTCGCCCATCATACTCATTTCAAATTCACTTTGCATGAGTTGTGAAAAATCTTCACACATTTTTTCATTTGTTGAACCAAAAATAATGTCATCAACATACACTTGAACGATGAGTAAATCATTTTTACTTGTTTTCTTAAAAAGTGTTGTGTCAATGTTTCCGCGGAAAAAATTATTTTTGATTAGAAAAGAACTCAATCTTTCATACCAAGCTCTAGGAGCTTGTTTTAAACCATATAAGGCTTTTGTGAGTTTAAAAACATGATCTAGTTTCTGTTGATTTTCAAAACCTGGAGGTTGACGAACATAAACTTGTTCGTTTAAGAAACCATTTAAAAATGCACTTTTAACATCCATTTGAAAAAGTTTGATATTTTTATGTGATGCATATGCAAGAAGAATTCTTATGGCTTCTAACCTTGCAACTGGAGCAAAAGTTTCATCATAATCTATTCCTTCTTGTTGATTGTAACCTTGAGCAACTAACCTTGCTTTGTTTCTTATAACTTTTCCTTCTTCGTCCAGCTTATTTCTATAGACCCACCGTGTTCCAATTATTGTTTGATCTTGTGGATTTGGAACAAGAGTCCATACCTCATTTTTCTCAAATTGAAGAAGTTCTTCTTTCATTGCATCAATCCAAGATTGATCAATTATTGCTTCTTTAATGGATTTTGGCTCTACTTGAGATATCATTGCCATGTTGCTGTTTGCATCATCTCTAAATGACATTCTTGTTCTAATGCCATCAGCTGTATCACCAATGATTTGATTTGGAGGATGATCACTTATTAGTTTCCAGCTTCTAGGAGGATTTGGAAAAGGAGATTGTTCATCAATCTTGTTTTCCTGAAGATCGATCTGCTGTGTTTGCCCAGATTGATCTTCTTCCTCTTCATCTTTCTTTTTTAAATCGAGATCATCAAACTCATCAAATAAAATGTGTATACTGATTTCAACAGTTTTGGTTCTTAAATTAAACACGCGATATCCCTTAGATTCAGTTGAATATCCTAGGAATATAGCTTTGTCCGATTTTGCATCAAATTTTCCCAAGTTATCTTTGTTGTTTAAGATGTAACAATAACAACCAAAAATGTGAAAGTATGAAATATTTGGTTTTCTATTTTTCCAAATTTCATAAGGTGTTTTATTTATTATTTTTCTGATTGAAACACGATTTAAAATGTAGCATGAGGTATTAACCGCTTCAGCCCAAAAATACTTTTCCACATTTGATTCTTCCAAGATTGTTCTTGCCATCTCTTGTAATGTTCTATTTTTTCTTTCAACAACTCCATTTTGTTGTGGAGTTCTTGCACAAGATAAATTATGAGAGATGCCAAGTTCATCAAAAAAGTTTTTGAAGGATGCATTAATGAATTCACCACCATGATCACTTCTTACATTGATGATTTTAGATTCTTTCTCATTTTGAACCTTTTTACAAAAAATTTTGAAGGAATCAAAAGCATCATCTTTTTGTTTTAAAAACAACACCCATGTATATCTAGAATAATCATCAACAATGACAAATCCATATTTCATACCTCCCAAACTAGTGGTTTTGATGGGACCAAAAAGATCAATGTGAAGTAATTCAAGAGGTTTTTTAGTTGATATAAATCCTTTTGAATGAAAGCTGGTTTTTACTTGTTTTCCTCTTGCACAAGCTTCACAAATCTTATCTTTTTCAAAACTTATTTTAGGAAGTCCTCTAACAAGATCTAAATCTGAAAGTTTTGAAATTGTTTTCATACTCAAATGTCCAGTTCTCTTATGCCATATCCATTTGTCTTTATTTATGGACATGAGGCAAGATTCAACTAGTAATTCTTCAATGTATAAAATATAAAGATTTTTCTTTCTGGATGCAGAAAATATGATTTCTCCAGAATTTGCCATTCTCACTTCACATATGTTTGGTTTAAAAACAACTTCAAAGCCATTGTCACAGAGTTGACTAATGCTGAGAAGATTATGTTTTAATCCTTCAACATATTGAACATCATTGATTTTGGCAGAATTTATTTTACCTATGGTTCCTTTTCCTTTGATTTTAGCTTGATCATTGTTTCCAAATGTTACGGACCCTCCATCTTTTTTGATAAATGACATGAAACAGTTCTTGTCACCCGTCATATGTCTTGAACAGCCACTGTCCAAGAACCATGGCCTTTTCTTGACATCTTGAGATCCATCCTGCATAATGTGTTATATCATTCTTAGGTACCCACTTGATTTTGGGTCCTGAGGAGTCAGCTTTAAAATCTGGTTTCTTACTGTTAAGTAATTTCTCAGAATGATCATTTTTAGAATGAGAAGAATCTTTGGTTGTAAAATTTTTCTTTAAAAGAACTACATTTTTGAATGAGAAAGTTTGAATCATTTAACAAATTATCAAATTCAATTTCCATTTGTTTGCATATAAGACATGGTTCAGATTTTACCTTTGTTTCTTCAATATTTGCCATTAAACACATATTAGCTTCTTCAGGTTCATTTGTTTCTGATTCATCATATTCATCCCAGGTTCCCATCATTGACTTCTTTTTGAAGGGAAATTTCTTTGGCAGGTTGCCATCATTGATTTCTTTTTGAAGGGATATTTCTTTGGTCCTTTTTTGTTTGATGGACATTCAGTTTTATAATGTCCTTGTTTGTTGCATCCAAAGCAAGTGATTTTGCTTTTATCAATCTCAGTTTTGAAGTCCTTCTTGTCTGGAGAACCCCTTTTGATCTGATCTCTTCTCCTCATCATTCTTTGTATTTTCCTTGTGAGAAGAGCAATTTCTTCATCAACATCTTCTTGGATTTCTTCTGAATCACTTTTCTCATTTGTTTGTTGTATGTTTGGTGAACTTTGAGATGCTTTTAAGGCTACTACTTTACTTTTCTTTATAGGTTTATCTTCCAGTAATAGTACTTCATATGCCCTTAGAGTTCCTATAAGTTCTTCCAAACCCAATACTTCTAAATTTTTTGCTTGACTTATTGCTGTCACCATTGGTCTCCATATGATTGGGGGACATCTCATGATTTTTCTTACCTTGTCTTGTACTGAATAAACTTTACCAAGGGAACGCATTTCGTTCACTATAGTTGTGAACCTTGAATACATTGCATCGATTGTTTCTCCTTCATTCATTTCAAATAATTCGAACTTTCGGATACCAATGTCAATTCTAGTTTCCTTAACATGACTCGTTCCCTCATGGTGAGTTCGCAATGTGTCTCATACCTTCTTGGCCGTATCACACTCATCTACTCTTTCACTTTCTTCCCTACTTAAAGCACATGATAAAAACAGTTGAGCTTTTGAGTTTAAGAGTACCTTGGATTTTTCACCTGTTGTCCAATCTGTTTCTTTCTTTTCAGCTCTGATTCTTTCTTTTCAGCTGATGTAGCATCGTTTTGATCTATTCTTGGTATAAAGTCTCCATCTGTGATGATTCTCCACATACCCGTATCTTGTGATTTTAGAAACAATTGCATTTTGCCTTTCCAGAAGTAATAATCTGAGCCATCAAAGTATGGTGGTCTGTTTGAAGACCCTCCTTCAGCTATGTATTTAGCTTTTGACATTTTTCTTCCTGAATCTTTTGCTCTAACACTTTTTGGGTGTTTAAATTTTAGAGACTGGCTCTGATGCCAATTGAAGTAGAAATATCAATTATAAGGAAGGGGGGGTTTGAATTATAATTGTCCCTTTTTAAAAAATTATGTTTTTAAAATAAGATTTCAACCCAAGATTGATCTTGGCAGTAATGAAGATTGATCTTGGTTTTGTTAAGGATCAATCTTGGTTTGCTTCAAAACAGTAAAATCAATTTTATCAAAATATGATTTGTTTTAGCATAAAATAAACAAGGATAGAGATAGAGAGATTACACAGATATTTTATCCTGGTTCACCCAAACACGGGTTACGTCCAGTCCTCACAAGAGTGAGATTTCCACTATGTGCTCAAAGTAAAGATTGTTCTTGATGGTTACACTTTTATCACAGATCAATCTTTGATCTTTACACAATTCCTACCCTTCTATCTAGAAAGGATTTCTTCTTCCTACCTTACTGATTTTTGAAAGGTTTTGACAAGTTACCTTTCAAAACATAAAAGGATTTTTGCAATTTACTCAAGTTGTGACAAAACAACCTTGAGTTACAAAGTGATGGATTTGAGACTATTTAGAGTTTTGATATTTACTCAACTCTTGTTTGAGAAATATATTCTGTAAATAGACCTCAGTTGTAAATGATTACAACATTTTTCTTTTCCAGAAATAGTAGTCTATGCCACCAAAGTAAGGTGGTCTATATGATGACCCTCCTTCAGCAATGTACATATCTTTTGACATTTTTCTAGATCTTTTCTCTAACACTTGTTAGGTGTTGAACTTTTGAGACCGAGCTCTGATGCCAATTGAAGGTAAAAAAAATAAGATCTCAATCCAAGATTGATCTTGGCAGTGATGAAGATCGATCTTGGTTTTGTTGAAACAACAATATCAATTTTATCAATATAAAATATGATTGTAAAGCATAAAATAAATAGAGATAGAGATAGAAAGAGAGATCACACAAGGATATATCCTGGTTCACCCAACCCGGGTTACGTCCAGTCCTCACAACCGTGAGATTTTTCACTAAATGTTCAAACCAAGATCGTTCTTGGTTTTCATGGATCAATCTTGATCTTTACACAATTCCTACCCTTCTACCTAGAAAGGATTTCTTCAGTTCTACCTTACTGTTTTGGAAAGGCTTTAACAAGTTACCTTTCAAAACATGAAAGGATTTTTGCAATTTACTCAAGATTTGACAAAACAACCTTGAGTTACAAAGTGATGGATTTGAGACTATTTAGAATCTTGATATTTACTCAACTCTTGTTTGAGAAATATATTCTTTAAATAGAGCTCAGTTGTAAATGATTACAACACAAAGATTAAAACAAAATAGCAAACTATAAGAACCATTTTGAGACACTTGAGTATGATCGAAAATATTGATCTTTTGCTTGGTGCTGATTGTTGTGTTTTGTTCTTCAACTTGCAGCTGCATTTATAGACTCCAAGAAGGCTTAGGACAGCTCATGTGTCCGTTGGAAAGGGACCAGCTGTCATAAAAGAGTTGTTGGATAAGTTCTGCCAAAAGCAAGATTGATGAGCTGCATCAGAAGATCGATCCAAGATTGATCTTCTGGTTTGTGATGAACTAGCCTTGTACTTCTGTGATTTGTGTCAGTATGTCAGCCTTGAGTACATGCTTTTCTGTTACGTGTGCAGGCTTTAGAATAGTTCAAATCAGTAGTGTACTTTGCTACTTGTAGTCTTGTACTTGCATTTGCTTTATAAGAAGAATGATCTTTGTGATATGTCTTATTAGCTGCACCAAAAGATCGATCCAGGATTGATCTTTTGGTTTGTGATGAACTGGCCTTGTACTCTGTGATTTGTGTCAGTCTGTCAGCCTTGAGTACATGCTTTTCTGTTATGTGCGCAGGCTTTAGAATAGTTCAAATCAGTAGTGTACTTTGCTATTTGTAGTCTTGTACTTGCATTTACTTTATAAGAAGAATGATCTTTGTGATATGCCTTTATTGAAGTATGTCTTTGATTATTCAAATTCTGGAACGAATGTAACTTGGATTGATCTTTTGTTGATTCTATAGGAGAGTATAAGATGAATATTGTTTTCAGGATTGATCTTCGTTTTCCAGAACTGCTTCAAGATCAATCTGCGTTTTCCAGAACTGCTTCAAGATCAATCTGCGTTTTCCAGAACTGCTTCAAGATCAATCTGCGTTTTCCAGAACTGCTTCAAGATCAATCTGCGTTTTCCAGAACTGCTTCAAGATCAATCTGCGTTTTCCAGAACTGCTTCAAGATCAATCTGCGTTTTCCAGAACTGCTTCAAGATCAATCTGCGTTTTCCAGAACTGCTTCAAGATCAATCTGCGTTTTCCAGAACTGCTTCAAGATCAATCTGCGTTTTCCAGAAAAAAGAAAAAGCGTAAATCGTAAACGTGCCGCCTATCACAGGCCAAAGTACTATTTACCGAGGTGTCACCTATCACGGGTCAGCACAATTTACCAAAACGTAAATCGTAAACCTACCACCTATCACGGGTTAGTACTGTTTACCGAAGTGCCACCTATCACGGGTCAGCACGATTTACCAAAATGAAGTGCATGAGCATACACAGACTCCAACCACAATAATCGTTAAGCAAATGCAGATATTAAAAGATTCCCCATTTTTAATACTCATTTAACTTAAACGATTTTCACAACAAACATTAAGCAAACAGAAATATTAAGAGATTCCCCATTCTTAATACTCTTTTAACTTAAACGATTTTCCAAAACAAACATTAAGTAAACAAGACATTAAGAGATTCCCCATTCTTAATACTCATTTTACTTAAACGATTTTCGCAACAAACATTAAACAAACAGAAATATTAAGAGATTCCGTATTCTTAATACTCTTTTAACTTAAACGATTTTCCAAAACAAACATTAAGTAAAGAAGGCATTAAGAGATTCCACATTCTTAATACTCGTTTAACTTAAACGATTTTCCAAAACAAACATTAAGTAAACAAGACATTATGAGATTCCTCATTCTTAATACTCATTTAACTTAAATGATTTTCTCAAACACACATTAAGTAAACCGAGATATTAAAAGATTCCCCATTTTTAATACTCGTTTAACTCTAATGGTTTTCACGCCAACATTAAGTAAACGTAAACATTAAGAGATTCTCCATTCTTAATACTCGTTTAACTTAAACGATTTTCAAAACAAACATTAAGTAAACAAGACATTAAGAGATTCCCCATTCTTAATACTCATTTAACTTAAACGATTTTCAAAACAAACATTAAGTAAACAAGACATTAAGAGATTCCCCATTCTTAATACTCATTTAACTTAAACGATTTTCAAAACAAACATTAAGTAAACAAGACATTAAGAGATTCCCCATTCTTAATACTCATTTAACTTAAACGATTTTCAAAACAAACATTAAGTAAACAAGACATTAAGAGATTCCCCATTCTTAATACTCATTTAACTTAAACGATTTTCAAAACAAACATTAAGTAAACAAGACATTAAAAGATTCCCCATTCTTAATACTCATTTAACTTAAACGATTTTCAAAACAAACATTAAGTAAACAAGACATTAAAAGATTCCCCATTCTTAATACTCATTTAACTTAAACGATTTTCAAAACAAACATTAAGTAAACAAGACATTAAAAGATTCCCCATTCTTAATACTCATTTAACTTAAACGATTTTCACAACAAACATTAAGTAAACAAGACATTAAAAGATTCCCCATTCTTAATACTCATTTAACTTAAACGATTTTCACAACAAACATTAAGTAAACAAGACATTAAAAGATTCCCCATTCTTAATACTCATTTAACTTAAACGATTTTCACAACAAACATTAAGTAAACAAGACATTAAGAGATTCCCCATTCTTAATACTCATTTAACTTAAACGATTTTCAAAACAAACATTAAGTAAACAAGACATTAAGAGATTCCCCATTCTTAATACCACCCGTAACACATTAAATTCTTCGTAAAAGATCCACTGCAGTTAATTTAATTTATTTGTCGACGAGTAATTCCAATCGGCATCAAAATATCTCTTTGGTCATATAAACTCCAAAATATTAATAACTTTGGCTAAAAAGCCTCCGAGTTCAATGCCAAAATACATAAAGTATACTTTAAAATTCTGGGTCTTACATTACTACCCCCCTAAAATTAGTTTCGTCCTCGAAACTTAAGGTACGAGTAGCAATCCACACTAGGTTTGTACTCAAATTCAACACACTAGTCAAAACTTGTTTCACCCGGCCTTCTCGAAAAAGGTGTTGCCTACCCCTTTTCATAGGGTGTTTAATAACTTCACACACATCCATAGTCGGTAAGGCTCGTGCGTTCCATTCAACATGATTTTGTCTACTATCAACAAGAGATTAAGGATGATCAGTCCCTCAATTTGTCAATAAATAGCCAACAACCATGATAGTGGCTTAGACTATCTTAGCCGAACTGTAATAGCGCTCCTTGCAACTTACAAAAGCAGTCAACAATCTTCTCAAAGTCCATTGAATTTCCCTTATTTTCCTATAACTTTGATCCTGTCGACGAAGTAAAATATCCCATACCTATGTCACGTAGTCTCATTGGCATCTACTTGGTACGAAACATCCATTTGGTACCAAACTGAAACACTTAGAATGACCCCAACACACTGAGCACAGAACAATCACTACACCCGAGAACTCCTAAATTTCTCCCTTGTCCACAAATCCTCGATTTTTCTTAAGTCTTACAACTACGTCAAACTGTAGTGTTCATATCGGTATGTTATTCCAGTTATATTTAATAATTCCATCCCCACATATGCTTGGTGATCAAAACTACCTCAAATATTTTCGAAAACAAGCCAAAGACTATACCACTTGGGACACACAAACTTCCTTTGATTGACGAACATAATAACAATCCCCATGACATGCACTCAAGTAATGTCTTTATATCATTGGCATACCTTTATAATAATAATGTCTGAGTTATAGGTGAGATAATTCCTTTCATCAATCTTTAATTGTCATAAGCTACATCTCTATGTGCTGCTCCACAAATTTCTTGGTACCTTTTCCAATATTTGGTTCACTCGCTGGATTCTTATTCCCCCTCAACCTTCACCGAGATACGAACTGAAAGAATCCTAACAATCGAACGTCCTAAAGAATTATTTCTCAAACGTTCCCCATAAGCATTTCCTAAGAACTAATTATCTATAACTTCACCCTCATAAATTTTTCAGTACAATATCTCAAAAACCCACATACCTTTCTTCGTCCATCCAGTTACTGAAATGATCATTTCAAATCTTCACGCTTGACTTCCCAAGACCAACAACCAAACCATAACTCAGTTGTTACCTTTCTTCTTTTTAACTTTTTATCCTTGAATAAGATTCTAAAATTTGATCCTCAAAATCTCCAAACACTTCCATTCTTAACATGAATTATTTATCACTTGCCCGCCTCAACTCCTTCGATTATGAAAGTTTTAAGCATCAATTGGTCCTTCATCCAACCTTGCGGATTTTAAATCATCAACTAAAAAAAAA
>NC_021167.2:18135816-18137648 GCF_000331145.2 Cicer arietinum | reverse complement strand
TCTTAGTAATTCCCATCCTTTAATAGACTCTCAAAACTTATATTACCGCCATCTCGAAGTATTCCTGTACTCGATACTTCAAATTCCACTTAATGGTAACATAGAGTTCAATACATCAAGGCCTAACTCATTATGTTTTGCCGAACATCGCTCAAAATTCACACTTACGTGTCTATAGTTTCATCCAATATCACTATCCATACTTACTATCTCCTAAACCACCAGGAGATTTGTCACTTATCAACTAAATACATGGTCTCACTCCTACACTCGTTATGAGATTCATACTCAATAATCCAAGTTGCGAATCTATTCTAACTCGAATGCTCGACTTTTCCCCTCAAGGTATCGACAATTCCTCAAAGCGTATTTTATCTATCCAAAGGAGTATTCACTCCTAATGTGCAACGCTCCCTTAACTTCAATACCAGTCTCTTTCATTGACACCTAAGCACCAAATGTTATCCCAAATGGAAGCCTCATCTTCTCAACAATTCCATGATGTTCACATCTCTTTGACAGTTGTCAAACTTCATCCAGTTTTATCCTGAAATCTACCAGGAAAACATCTAATACTTTTCTTAACAAAAGTCCTCAACTTAGATGTTTACTTGAAATCCCTTATTAGTCTAATGTTAATCCATCCATACTCATCATCTTCTAGTTTACACCAACACATAGCTTCTGTGTCCTTGGAACCATTTTATAAATTCCATGCCGTCATGATTTGCTTCAACTCTGCCTGACAATCCGTCATCTCGAAGATCTTTTCCACTTCTTGAATCCACTAGTCAACTCTTTTCCTGAGTCCTCATCACCCTTGAACTTTGGAGGATGGTAACGACGAAAATATTCTAACCCTCTTAATCTTAAGAGCACAAATCTCTCTTTTCCTCTTCTCTAGATCCCGCAGAGTCTTTGCAGCAGTTCGTGCAACAACAAAACCTCCATGTTATTTGTAGCTCCAACCATTTGATCATCCCTACTGACGTTCATCCTTGCAACGTCGTTCTCTCTTGGAGGTAGTGTTTCCGAAAAACCAACATCAAGAAGAAGTGTTAACACCACTTCGAATAATTCCAAAACTAAGTTTCGAATATATCAACACATAATAACTATTTTGGACTTGACAACCCAAACCACCTAAACCGACGCATGATCAGATAACAACTCCCAACTTACAGGTTGACCTACAATCTACAACTAAGGCTCCACAGCCCCCAAAGAAAACCAAACCATAGCTCTGATACCACAATGTAACACCCCGTCTTTCAAAGCGAGGGTGCATTTTTTTTTTCAAAAGAAATTAAAATAAAACAGAGAAATAAATAAGGTAATACCTTTGGATAAATAATTGAGTCATTATAATTTACAAGCAGCGGAAAAGTTTCTCAAAATATGAATCCAAAATATTTACACATCAAAAGTTGGTACATGTAACCCATCGAACATAACATGTCAAGCTGACTATATTAGTGTAGGTACAGTCTTCCATTTTAAAATAAATACAATTCAAAAGAAATACGTATGTTCCCTCTATGTCAACCTAATATGATCATTCTCCAAAACAAACTAAACGCCCCGAGTGATCTCCACGCGCCCCGTGAGATCCTCCTAACATAGCTCCAGTCAAGCATTCCCATCTACATTTCCATCCGTAGGGTACGAACCGGTAGGATTGTCCTGGCTCTCATCTGAGGGCAAAGCCCAGATTTCCACAATAGTTGTAAAGGGTCACCAACCGAAATTAACAGTTAACACATAACATTTAAGTTTTTAAATGCACAAAATAACCTTTCAACTAAGCATGCACCTTAAAAGGATTTTCCATA
>NC_021167.2:18133062-18135766 GCF_000331145.2 Cicer arietinum | reverse complement strand
AATAAGGTTCCAACTCCATCAAGTAATACATAACTAACCAAGACATTGATAAATCAATTGAGCAATCTGTTATCTAACTCAAAATAAGAATTTCTACTAAGCCAATCGATTTCCTGAAGGTTTTTAGTGAAATTTGAATTCTGGGCTTAATTCAATCGATTGGGCAATCGATTGGGCAATCAATTGATAGGATGGCTGACTTAACGCCAATCGATTTCCAAATCGTTTTTTGTCTGTTTTGCTGAATTCCTGTATGGCTAAATCGATTTCCAAATCGATATCTTAAGTGGTTTTGAGAAACATATTATAAAATCGATTGGCAAATCAATTATGTCAAATTAGGGAAGTCCCTGTAACTCATCCAATCGATTGGGAAATCGATTTCCCTGCTTATCCTTCCAAAAATACATAAACTAATTCAATCACATTCATACACAACTCCAAATCTTAACACTTAGCAATTCCCACACAATCACCACGACAAATTGGGTTACGAAATAGTTTTTACAATCCATCACACTTACACACGATAAACAATACATAACACATAGCAATTCCAACACAATTACCACGACAACTTGAGTTTCGAAATAGTTTACAATCAGTCACACTTACACACAAAATCAATACATAACACTCAATCATAACTTGATTCAAACACGACTCGTGTGCCAAGCACCCTAATGCGATGCGTATATGCCAAAATACATGGACTCGGAATTCCAAACCAAAACCCTCCTCGAAGGGTCGTAAATCATAATTGTACCGCCTATCGCAGGCCAAAGTACCAATTACCGAGGTGCCACCTATCACGGGTCAGCACGATTTACTAAAAAGCGTAAATCATAAACGTACCACCTATCACGGGTCAGTACAGTTTACCGAGGTGTCACCTATCACGGGTCAACACGATTTACTAAAAGAAAAAGCGGGAATCGTAAACGTACCGCCTATCACAGACCAGTACTGTTTACTGAGGTGCCACCTATCACGGGTCAGCACGATTTACTAAAAGAAAAAGCGTAAATCGTAAACGTACCGCCTCTCACAGGCCAAAGTACTATTTACCGAGGTGCCACCTATCACGGGTCAGCACAATTTACCAAAACGCGTAAATCATAAACGTACCACCTATCACGGGTCAGTACAGTTACCATGGTGTCACCTATCACGGGTCAACACGATTTACTAAAAGAAAAAGCGGAAATCGTAAATGTACCACCTATCACGGGTCAGTACAGTTACCATGGTGTCACCTATCACGGGTCAACACGATTTACTAAAAGAAAAAGCGGAAATCGTAAATGTACCACCTATCACGGGTCAGTACAGTTACCATGGTGTCACCTATCACGGGTCAACACGATTTACTAAAATATAAATCGCAAACGTACAACCTATCACGGGTCCGTACAATTTACCAAGGTGCCACCTATCACGGGTCAGCACAATCCACCAAAAATGTAAATCGTAAATGTACCACCTATCACGGGTCAGTACAGTTACCATGGTGTCACCTATCACGGGTCAACACAATTTACCAATGAAATGCATGAGCATACACAGACTCCATTCACAACAATCGTTAAGCAAATGCAGATATTAAAAGATTCCCCATTTTTAATACCCATTTAACTTAAACGACTTTCAAACAACATTAATTAAATAAGTCATTAAGAGATTCCCCGTTCTTAATACCGATTTAACTTAATGATTTTCAAAACAAAACGTTAAGCAAACAGTCATATTAAGAGATTCCCCATTCTTAATATACTTTTGACTTAAACGATTTTCTCGCAAAACATGCAGTAAACGAGTCATTAAGAGATTCCCCATTCTTAATACTCATTTACCGAAACGATTTTCAAAAACGATAGTTAAGTAACCGAGACATTAAGAGATTCCCCATTCTCAACGCCCAGTTAACTTAAACATTTTCCTCAAATACACATTAAGTAAACCGAGGTATTAAAAGATTCCCCATTTTTAATACTCGTTTAACTCTAATGGTTTTCAAATTCCACAGAAACAAATTCAAACATACTTTCACATTCAAACCATAATTCACAACAACCACACCAATTAACAAACATCAAGTACGAACACACCGAATATACCGAACACAAATCACGCAACATAACACCCAGATACATCAAATTTCATTTACCACGAAACATTCATCACTATAAACAAAACCTAACTCTAAGGTTTTTACCCATAACGCACTAGTTTCGTTTTTCCCCAAATCGATACATTTAACCCTAACAAATTCCTTCCCACACAACTACAGATAAGTCCCTAATGCAAGCTAGAAGTTTGGAAGGAGCCCTTACCTCAACGTTAGCTTTAACGCGCGTTTCCGGTACCGCGAGAAATTCCGGTAAAATCTCCGCTCGCAACGCCGCTTCCAAATTAGTTCACTAGCACCGTAGCGTGGTGGTGAGCAACTTTCCCTTCTATCTCTTCGAGAAATGAGGTTTGGATCTAGAAGAAACAGAGGGGTTTGTGTTTGGATCTCAAAACCGTTTTTCTTCGTTTTCGAATCAAAGAGGAAGAGTGGAGTTGCGAAAACCTTGATCTAACTCACACCCAACCTTGGGTCACTAGCTTTGAAGAAAAGGAAGCAACGAAAACGAAAAATGGAGAAGGATGGATTTTTGGGTTGCTTGCGTGAGGCTCAGAGGAAGGAGATGGAAATTTTAGA
>NC_021167.2:18119462-18132949 GCF_000331145.2 Cicer arietinum | reverse complement strand
CATTAAATTCTTCGTAAAAGATTCACCGCAGTTAATTTAATTTATTTGTCGACGAGTAATTCTAATCGGCATCAAAATATCTCTTTGGTCATATAAACTCCAAAATATTAATAACTTTGGCTAAAAAGCCTCCGAGTTCAATGCCAAAATACACTAAAATACATAAAGTATACTTTAAAATTATGGGTCTTACAAAGTAGAACTAGATCAAGTAATATCTTCGATTGACATGGCAAAAAGAAACGTCTTAAAATTGTTAGTTTTTATAAAAATTTCAACCCCAATAGATATTACTGGGTTGACTCGTGAACTATGTCGCTCTCTTTTAGACGTTTTGCGGCATTACCCAAATTGTGCAAGGCGGACTATCAGCCAAGAAGTCAAACAACCCATACAAATTGTATCGGAGTTCTACTGCACCGTAGAAAATCATTCTAGAAATACACCATCAATATGGCGGTTAAAGTCACTTGTAATGTAATACTATGACCATTGATAAACTGAAAGGACTGCGACACAAAACCACTCTAAAAGAACAATGGTATTTCGACCACTCAAAATTGAAGGGACTACGACACAACACAAAAACCACTCTTAAAAATTGATGGATTTACGACACAAACCTCTCTAAAAAGAAAGTGGTATTAGGACCACTCAAAAATCGAACGGATAGAAAGAAAAGGGAGAAATGACTCAGAAATGCATCAAACAGTAAATAGAGAAAATAGAAAGTTGAGAATTTCATCTAACTTTTGTGTGTTTTTCATAAGAGTTTGACACTCTTTATATAGTGATAGAAGCAAACCTACCTATGTTAATTATCCAATGTGAGACTTTAGTATTTATAGAGTTGAAAACTAATGATACTTTTTCAACGTGACACTCCAATAAATTTTAAATTCACACAATAACATATTCTCTATGGTCCAACCGTGCCCAATAAACTGTTCCCAAAATCATGTATAAGTTTGCTGAGTCATCGAACCACGACTAATAATAATCAATGTTAAATAATTAATAAAAAAATTAAGAACACAAAAAAAGTCAAAATGACTCCAAATAAATAGTTAGAAAAAGTCTCACAACCGGTGCCTCGAAAGAGTATAACGTTAATGGCTGAAACAACGTCTACAACGGCGGAAACTCATTTTTCAAACGCGATGGTTTAAAATTTGAAGCATATGGAGGATGCCGAGTATAGTCCCTCATGGTCTTCGTTTTCACCATCAGCGTCCGTAGTTTTCGGAAAAGCTCCCTGAAGATGGCGGTTCGAATTTTACAATTTGATCGTTGACTATTTTAATCTTAGTACTTCCTAAAGATGATGGAGTTGGGAACGGTGACTTCAAAAATGGTAGCTACAATGCACGACGGCACTAATGGTGGCTGAAAATTGTGTGCACTGTGGCGGCGCGGGAGGAAGAAGCCAATGAAGTCATGGTAGAAGCCCCAATAATAACAATCTGGAATAGAAAATAAAGGGGTGCAAAAGAAAACTCGTGGGTGCAAGAAACCCAATGCAGTAAGACCCCAAATAAAATGCCAAATAAAATGTAGAAGTAGAAAATAAGGGTGTTGATAGCTGTCATACCCAAAATTCTTTTAATAGGATCTTCTATTTGATAAAATATTTTTCTAGCATTTATAATGTCCTAAAAAAATACAAATCATATATTTCATTTATTCACATTGAAATTTTATTTTTCAAAAAACTCATACTAAAATACTTTTATTTTTCAAAAGAAAAAATAAAAATATCGTTTCCAATTTATGTTACCACTAAATAAAATATGTATAAAGTTATTAAATCGTAACAAACATGCATATAGAGAAAAACAAAGTCACCGCACAGCTAATGAAAAACAAAGTCTTCCTAGTGACCATTAGAAGTATAGAGAGACTTAAAATAGCTAATTACTAACGCTTCCAGTTCCAATGGGTCACTCACCCAGTTCGTACTATGGTCCTGCAACAAGTCAATGGACTTCCCCTTGCGACGAATAGCAGTAACACCATCAAAGAAACAGGTATAAAGGGTACTCAACATGAGTTTATAATTAATATTTCCTTAAAACTCGTTGGATACCGGGCTGTTTTAATATTTTTGGATATCTTATTAGAATCTAAAAATTGAATTTCTAAAATCACAAAACTTTAATATTTAAATTCAAAATTATAATATTTGATGGTGGCGTTTGATAAACTGCAGCCGTAGACTCACCATGGTTGAAAACTGAATATTTATTTCAGTAATAGAATACAAATATAAAATTTTAAAACATTCAATTTTCAAAATTAAAGAAATTAATTCAACATTTTGATTACATAAAAACCGATATGCAATGTGCAATATGTTAATTATTGACGGATGTAGATATCGATTTCTTGAAGTAAAGAAAATTCAAATTTAATTTAAATAATTAAATATAGAAAATAACATAACATTAAATGATTGAATGTTGAATATCATATCCAACACAACTCTAGAGTACAAGAATATTCTTATAGTTATTTTTTACAATAACATCAATCTACTTCATTAATTTTGTAAAGGTAATATATCATTTAAATTTCAATGATTCTAAGGTCAATACTATCATTATTATTGAGGTAATGAAATAAAGATTTTAGTCATAAACAATTTTTATTTATGTCCAACAAAGATTTGTCCACTTAATAAGAAGTTAACTTATATTTTACAAGATCTTCACTTTAATGTTTGGTGTCAATGTGATGACATCTTTAGTGGTAATCTGTGCATAACTCTATTAGTGTATTTTAAGTCTTGAAGTTTATCTGGATTATGATGAATTCTCAAAACCCAATTAATCTAAACTTTTTTGTTAAATATATATTAAAAAAAAAAAACAACAACAACAAAGTAATGCATTTTTATGTTACCTCGATCATGCCTTGGAAACAAACGTCAACGACAAAGATTGTTGACTTCAACGACAAAGATTGTTACCTCGATCATGCCTTGGAAACAAACGTCAACGACAAAGATTGTTACCTCGATATATCATGCCTTGGAAACTTCGTCATAGCTACGCGCAGAATTTATGTTACTTGGCCCAACAACAAAGATTGTTGACTTTTCCATTACATTACACAATAATGAATTATTCAAAATCCAAGGTCGTTAGTTATAGCACCTGCATTGCTATATATAAAAAATTGAGAGAGGTTTTATAAAAAATCTTCACTACAAGAAAAACTAACTTCTAGTGATAGAAAATGTCTAAAAGTTACATGTAGGTAAAAATTAAGAATATTTTAACTCTAAAGTGGGTGTCTTGCTATGTTTTGAGAATTGTTGCGACTTAAAATTTCGAGTGTTTTTCGAATTCAATGAAATCATCACCAAAGTTTATTTTAAAATAGAAAAAATATTGGAAAAACCCTTAAAAAATGAAAAAACGGTATTTGAAACCAAATTTTGAATTCGATAGTCGATTATGTTTAGGGAAAATATTATCACCCTACGACATTCATAATAATATGATTACCTTTAATTAATTGTGCAAACTTAATATTAACTTAAATAAATTTATTTCTCCTTATTATTAAATGTAAATCAAATTTTTTATTTTTAATAATCTAGAGGTAAAAGTATATAAAAAGGATTTATTATTATGCTTAACAAGAGTGCGATTTTTCTCCTACGTATCTCTCGGTGCGATGAATAAATCAAAGTTATGTAGTTCTTGAGTAAAAAATATAGATGTGTTGATTATTTTTTTTAAAAGAAAGTTTATTTTTTTGTTGAAAAGAAAAAAGTTTTGACGAAGAAAATGAATTTGTTTGATTTAAATAATTATTTAAAAAATACATGTTTTAATACTATCAAGTTGTACAACTTATGCCTTAAAAACTTAAGGACTAAAAATATGTCACATCTATTTAATCCGTGTAAGAAAGTTTTATTATTTTGGCTATAAAAATGAGCTTTAAAATCTCCAAATTGTAAAATTTGTGTTATAACCACTCAAAGTTTAAAAAGATGCCACATTTAAATAACCACTTTAAAATAATTTTTTTGTATAATTAATTAAAGGCACAATTGTTCATGGGGTCCCTTAACTTAATTTCAGCTAACACTTCAGTCCTTATCTTTTTTTTTTTCTTCTGATTTGGTCCTTTATTTAATTTTATTACAAAAATTCAAAAATATAAAGAATGAAAATATGAGCTTATTTGAAGATTCGAGTTATAAAATTGTTGAAATTTGCATTATATTGAAGATGACAATTAACTTTATGAGTTTTGTTTGAAAATTTTGATGAATTTTTGTACAAAAATAGGCTAACATTGTATAACATAAAAGATCAAATTGTTTACTCAAAATTAAATAAAGGACCAAATCGAGAAGAAAAAAAAGATAAAGAAATGAAGTGTTATTTGAAATTAAGTTAAGGGACCGCATGAGCAATTATGCCTTATTTAAAAAATAAAATAAAAATGATTGTCGAGTTATCACAATTTATATAATATAATTTGAAGCAATATTTTATTGATTTTTTTTTTTGAAAAATAAAAATTAAATAAATCATGATTTAATAAAGTAAAAGTTGGAAGCATCATTTCATAATAGAAAGGCCACAAGCATCAGAACAGTAAGACAACAGTAAGACATTGTTTCAAAATAGAAAGCATCGTTTCACAACTCAAGTTTCAATAAATCCTAAACCACTCTGGCATGGTTTCAATAAATCAAGGTTCAATAAATCAACCTAACAAACACTACGGGAAAACTGATTTATACCTACGACAAATTACCCATGGATTTTAGTTCGTGGATAACTTATTTAATATCTACGGAAAAATCATGAGTAAATTTGTTATTGAATAAGTTAATTTTTTTTAATTCGATTCCACAGTTAGCTCGTAGGTAAAATAAAAAAGTTTCGTGGGTAAAGTAAAAAAAAATGCAACTCAAATTTAAATTGTCGAAATTTCTTCGTATTTTTTTTACAACCGACTCTCCGTAGATAAATGAAGAGAATAGTTTTAAGTTGTCCACGGATTGTCCATAGATAAAGTGAAAGTAAATTTTGTTATGACTTTCTTTTTTACAAAAAAACTTATCATTTTCACCTATTAAGACAAACTAAATTAAATGACTCTTATTCATTCTCACTTTCTTGTCGGAAACCCTTCTTCTTCCAATCGCTCCAACAGATACAAGAAATCAGATTGGTGCGCCGCTTAGAGCTCTCCGGCCGCAACTTCAACGTCTCATTTACCGGTTCTCTTGTTTTGTCAATCACTCTCTCTCTCTCTCTCTCTCTCTCTCTCTCTCTCTCTCTCATTCATTCTCGCTCTCTCTCATTTTCTCTCTCTCTCTCTCTCTCATTCGTTCTCTCTCGCTCTCTCTCTCTCTTTCGTTTTCTCTTGATCTCGTTCTCTCTCTGTTTCACTCTCGTTCGTTGTCATTATCTCGTTTGTTCTCTCTAATTTCTTGTGTAAATGAATGTTATTAATTGATTTGAAAACCCTAACTCGTTCTAGTTTTGTTTTTGCACAGCTTATTGAAATCGCTAACATCTCATTTCAGATATAAGAACTTAAAAATCCCTAACTATTGTAGTTTAATCCTTCATGACTTACTATGAGTCCTCATAAACTATAATAAAGCTTAGAGCAATTGTTTGTATGGAGGCACAATTAGGAGAGCCTTTGAGGGAGAATGGGCCTACTTTGGTAACTGAGTTTGATCCATTGCCTCCTGATGCATTTGGGTTACCCTTAGCTATATTCAGTGTATCCTTCAACTTTGTGTTGCTCTTTTTCACTTGCAGTTGTAGAATGATTGCCTTTTTTGCAGTTTATACTTATGTTGAACTTTGCTTATGATGATGTATTTCCTTTTTTGTCTTTTGTTTTTTGTTTGTTTGTAAGTTTTATTAATTATTTAGGTATCATGATAATTGATCATATTATTTTACTATAGTGTTTCCTTTTATGACTTGTATGTGTGGTTAATGGTTAACTAGTTTCTTAGATGTTATGTATTAGAGTAGCAATGTTGGGATGAAAATGTCATCTCTTTGGCTGATTCTTTTAATTTCAAAATTATTGTGATAAACAATGTTGTCATTGTATAAGTTGCTTATGTATGATTATTTTTTATTGGTGTTTGAGACTTGTTTAGCAACTCATTCTGGTATTTTGTTTTGGGGTAGCTATTGCTGAACAGCAGAAGCGGTGATAGGGCCGCTAGTCAATAAAGGTTTCCTATTAGGAAGGTGTATGAGAGAAGGAACCAAACTTAATTTCTATGTTGTTAGTTCTGTTAATTGTTGAGTTGTGCCAGGTGTAAATCCTAACTGATTAGTTAGGATGGTTAGTATAAATAACAGAAGCTTAGTCTTCAATAGGTAGGAAGTTAGAAAGTTAATTTGTTGGAACTGAATTGTAGGGCAATTCAGTTGGCATATCTGTAACTGCTACTCTATTCATTTTTCTCAATTTCAATAATACATTCTTGAGAGAAACCATTCTTGATTTTCTTTCCTTCATTTGTTCTTGAGTTTTTCTTCACTTTTACATTCCATATCTAACACTGGTATCATAGCACCGATCTGGTGCCCTGAGTTCGCTTTATTCTACTGCACATTTCTTGAAGATAAGAAGCATGGTGAGAGATTCGAGTGATTGGGAGCAGGAGTGCGAGGAATGGTGCACACGATTGGAGTTGGCAGAGGTGCATGCAAAACATACAGAGGATCAATTGGCTGCACTCGCAACCAACATTGATTCCAACGGCAGCGGGACTGTTTGCAAAGAAGAAGCGGAGACCAGTGACGACGGTGGTAGATCCTTGGGTGACCACATTAAGCATGACCAATGGAAGAAGATGGGGATCCCGATATTCTCAAGCGATGATGCGTACAATTGGACGCACCATTTCGAACGATACTTTGAGCTGGGAAGCATTCCCGAGGAGGAGAAGTTGCATGCCACATTGGTGGCCATGGAGGGTAGAGCACTGAGCTGGTATTACTGGTGGGCTAGGTGCAATCTTGAACCAACTTGGGACGAGTTCAAGCTAGCGGTGGTTCGCAGGTTTCAATCTTCAATGGTACAAAATCCTTTTGAGTTGTTGCTGGCACTCAAACAAATGGGGACGATGGTGGAATTTGTGGAGGAGTTTGGGAAATATGTTGGACGAGGAATTTTCATGAATTGCTTGAAAGAGGAAATTCAAGTGGAGGTAAAACTTTATGAATTAAAGTTTCTATTTGATTCAATTCAAAAATCTATTATGATGAGGAGAAGAATTTGGTTTGGACCAAGAGAGGAACCAACACTTTCACTAAGCCAACCACTATTTCTAAGGCTATCTCTTACAATAAGACTGTGACTATTATTACTAAGCCTTGGTTGGAAAAGAAAACTGAGGGTGGTATCCCTGCTACTAATCTGGTGAGTGTTCAGGTTGGCGAAGGGAATAAAACCAGGGGTGGTGATTTCAAACGTTTGTCTAGGGCTGAGATAAGAGATAAAAGGGAGAAGGGACTCTGTTTCAGATGTGATGAGCCCTATCATAAAGACCATGATAAGGATCTCAAGAGCATGAAGATGATTCATATTTTAATAAATTAGGATAAACTTTATATATTTTAATTTGGTTTGTATTAATTCTTAGTTTGCTTTGATTTGGAATTGTAATAGTTTTATTATTGATTTAGTTTTTGTTATGTGTAAGTGAAGATACTTTATTTACTTACATTAAGTTTATTTTGGAAAAAAAAAATAAGATGTAAGACTAATATGGGCCTAGAGAATGGTGTCACTTATGACCCATTTAGGTTTAGAGATAGACTTAGTATAAATAAGCATTTGTAACCTCATGGAGGGGCAGATTTTGATTATATTTTTGTGAGGCTTTGCTCTCTAATGTTCTTGAAAGAATTCATCTTGAACTTATCAAGGTTGTTAATCCTTGTGGCGTTCTTTTTGGCTTATCAATCCCAAGATTGTGGCGCCATTTTGTTCTTTGTTTCGTTGCTGAATAATAATATTGAGTTTCCTTTACATCAAACCCTAATACTCCAATTCTTCCAATTTACGTGATCAGCAACCTGCGTTCATATCTCGAGTTCTATATACTGGTTTTCAGTGATTCAAAAGCCTAACTTGCGTTTCGGAACGTCATCTTTCACCTCGTTTTGGAATCGACCGAATCGGAGTTTTGCAGCACCGTTTATTGCAGTCTCCAGATATACGCGATTTTCACTCAAATTTGTAAGTTTCCGACCTAGAACGATCCTTAAAGTAAACTGTGACTAACAAGACCATATCATGTGGTACCAGAGCTTGTCTCTAGGTTTGGAATGGAATTGAGGAAAATTTTGTTTATGCATTTTTTTTTTGTGAAACCTTAATTGCTAGTTGTGTTGCTTTTATTTGAGTTGTAGTTCTTTGTTAACTTGTGTGTTGCTGCTACTTAAAAAAAAATTATACAAAAAAAATGTGTTGTTAAAAGTATTGCACATTATCTGTTTGACAAAATTCCTAAGTATGTCGTATGATCAATATATTCGCGATTTTGTATTGGATCCAGAGTATGTGAAATATTTGTATGAAAATGGATATGCAAAACAAGCTAGAAAAGTAGAGAAGCTTGCCTTGAGAGAGGTAGATAAAATCAAAGAAAAGAAAGAAGAAGAGGAGAAACATTTGAGGGACAAAGGGCAAGAAATTGACATCAACTATTTGTCTAATTGTGATAACTCTCTATTGCAAGTGCTTGAAGAAGTGTCTCAAAAAGAGAAATTTCATCCATATATTGACATCGAAAGCAAAGTGAAAGATTATGGTAAAATTGAAAGTCTCTTCAAACAAGAGAGTGAGGTGAACGAAACAATGTTAGTGCTTGAAAGTGATTATTCAAAGGTTCCTCAAAAGGATGCTTCCAAGGAGATTATTGAGTCACCATTTTTTTGTGATGAAGAGAATGTCCATGTAACTCAATTTGCTTTGAAGCCTTTGCAAATACAAAGTAACATATTGTTTGCCAAAAATTTCAATCCCAAGAAGGTCAATTTGGTCATAAATATCAAATTCCAAAGGTAAAAATTTATCCTCATCTTTAGAATTTCTTACCTTTACTATAAATGTGATAAGATGTTAATTGTTAAAGATGGAAATGCGTTTCACCGACTTATCACATTTGGTGAATTTTCTTCCTGTTTGACCCCGGTGGATATGATGAGCTTGTGGTTTGTTTGGATTATTTCTTCATGTACGATATAATGGAGCTTAAATTCGTGGTCGAATTTCTTCAAGAAAGAGGGAATGATAAGGATCTCAAGAGCATGAAGATGATTCATATTTTAATAAATTAGGATAAACTTTATATATTTTAATTTGGTTTGTATTAATTCTTAGTTTGCTTTGATTTGGAATTGTAATAATTTTATTATTGATTTAGTTTTTGTTATGTGTAAGTGAAGATACTTTACTTACTTACGTTAAGTTTATTTTAGAAAACAAAATAAGATGTAAGATTAATATGGGCCTAGAGAATGGTGTCACTTATGACCCATTTAGGTTTAGAGATAGACTTAGTATAAATAAGCATTTGTAACCTCATGGAGGGGCAGATTTTGATTATTATTTTTGTGAGGCTTTGCTCTCTAGAGTTCTTGAAAGAATTCATCTTGAACTTATCAAGGTTGTTAATCCTTGTGGCGTTCTTTTTGGCTTATCAATCCGAAGATTGGGGCGCCATTTTGTTCTTTGTTTCGTTGCTGAATAATAATATTGAGTTTCCTTTACATCAAACCCTAATACTCCAATTCTTCCAATTTTTGTGATCAGTAACCTGCGTTCATATCTCGAGTTCTATATACTGGTTTTCAGTTATTCAAAAGCCTAACTTGCGTTTCGGAACGTCATCTTTCACCTCGTTTTGGTATCGGCCAAATCGGAGTTTCGCAGCACTGTTTATCGCAATCTCCAGTTATACGCGATTTCCACTCAAATTTGTAAGTTTTCGACCTAGAACGATCCTTAAAGTAAACCATGACTAACAAGATCATGTCAGACCATAAATGCAAGAATAAGGAGTTTCGTATGATTATTTTAGAAGAAGATGACGAGGAGGACAATGATGCTGAGTTTCATGAGGTAGAAACTTTCAATTCTCTGCAATTGTCTCTTTGTTCAATGGTTGGGCTAACTACCACAAATTCTTGGAAGATATAAGGGGTAGTTCAAAACAACTCTGTTTTGGTACTCATAGATTGCGGAGCTTCTCATAGCTTCATTTCTCAAGAAGTAGTTCATAAACTGAGCTTGATGGTGGAAGATACTCCTTCTTACATTGTGGATGCGGGGGATGGTCATAGGGTGAAATGTAAGGGAAAATGTCTCAAGTTGAGTTTGCATTTGCAAGAAATGGATATTAGGAAAGTCTTTTATTTGTTCTCCCTGCAAGCGGTGGACTTGGTGTTGGGTTTGGATTGGCTCTCTTGTTTGGGAGAGGTCAAAACCAACTTTGGATAGTTGCTTACCTTGTCTAGAGTTGACATGTTGATTACTTTGGATAGCTGCTTAACTAAGACTGAATTGTCTTATGGAACCTTCATGAAAATTTTGAAGGAAGAAGAGGAAGGCTTGTTGATTCAGTACGATTCTGCAGAGCAGAAACCAGCAGAGGTTTCAATCATACCTAAAGCTGTTTCAGAGGTTCTTCAGCAGTATTCTGTGGGTTTTTAAGGATCCTCAAGGTCTTCCAGCACAAAGGAGGTTAGATCATACAATTCATTTGAAGGAGGGGGTTGAGATACCTAATCTACAACCTTATAAGTATCCAGACTATCAAAAAACGGAGATAGAGCAGTTGGTTTCAGAAATGCTTGAGGATGGCATTGTAAGACCGAGTGTTAGCCCTTACTCTAGTCTCATCATCTTGGTCAAGAAGAAAGACGGGGGTTGGCGTTTTTGCGTGGATTATAGGGCTCTCAATAAAATTACTATCCCTAACAAATTCTCCATCCCTATCATTGAAGAGTTGCTGGATGAACTTGATGGAGCAACAATATTCACTAAGCTTTATTAAAAATCGGGCTATCATCAAATTCAGATGAAGGAAGATGATATAGAGAAGACGACTTTCCGAACTCATGAGGGGCATTATGAGTTCTTAGTGATGCCTTTCGGTTTCACCAATGCTCCTTCCACATTACAAGCCCTCATGAATGAGATTTTGAAGCCTTTCCTCCAGAGATTTGTCCTGGTCTTTTTTTATGACATTTTGGTGTATAGCAAGGATATGTTAACTCATCTTGTTCATGTCCGCTAAGTCTTGGTAGTGCTGTGCAGAATGAGTTGAAGGCAAATAAGAAAAAGTGTAGCTTTGGACAGTCTAGCCTTGAGTACTTGGGACATGTAATTTCTGGAGAAAGGTAGGCAGATTGTTCGTCCAAGACTATAGCCATGACGTCTTGGCCTATTCCTACAGATGTGAAGGGTCTTAGGGGTTTCCTTGGATTAACAGGGTATTATAGATGTTTTGTCCAAGGTTATGGTAAATTAGCGAAACCCTTAACTGAGCTTTTGAAGAAAGACAAGTTTTGTTGGATTGAGGAAGCTACATCTGCGTTTCATGCTTTAAAAACAGCCATGGTTGATTTTTCCCTTGTTGCATGTACCTGATTTCACTAAGGTCTTTGTAGTCGAAATCGATGCTTCTAGTAAGGGGTTGGGGGCTATTTTGATGTAGGAGGGTAAACCCCTTGCATTTTGGAGTCAAGGCTTATCTATGAGAGATCAACAAAGGTCTGTTTATGAGAGGGAGCTTATGGCTTTGGTTCGGGCTGTGACCAAATATGACACTACCTTTTGGGCAACCATTTCATCGTGAGGACTGACCAAAGGAGCCTTAAGTTCTTGATTGATCAACGATTGTTCAGTGTTGAGCAATTTAATGGGTTGTCAAGCTCATTGGTTTGGATTTTGAAATCCAATACAAGCCAGGAAAGGAGAATACTGCAGCAGATAACTTGTCTAGGATAGATATGTATGCTTCCCTCTCCGTTCTACATGTGGAAGATGATGATTCTTGGGACGAGGAATTGCAACAAGATCCTAAATTGCAGCAGTTGCTGCAGGACTTAATTGTCTCTCCTACTTTTCATTCTGGTTATGAGTTCAAGAACGGAAGGCTTTTGTATAAAGGTAATTTGGTGCTGCCTAAGGGTTCTAACAAAATACCACTTATCTTAGCTGAATGCCATGATTCTCCTGGTGGAGGGAATTCAGGATTGTTTAGAACTTTTAAAAGGGTCTCTAGCTTCTTGTTTTGGGAAAGAATGAGGCGAGATATTAAGAAGTTTATTGAAGAGTATGATGTATGTCAATGGAACAAGTACTCCACTTTATCTCCGGCTGGACGAACTACTTCAACCCTTGCCTATTCCTTGCCAAGTGTGGCAAGATATTTCTATGGATTTTGTTAGTGACCTTCAACGAGTTAGAGGCAAGGATACAATCTTTGTAGTCATTGATATATTTACAAAGTATGCTCACTTCTTTCCTCTTGGGCATCTGTACAATGCTAAGGAGGTAGCAACTTTGTTTGTGATGCAAGTTGTGAAGCTTCATGGATTTCCTTCTACAATTGTATCAGATAGAGATACGATTTTTCTCAACTGTTTTTGGAGAGAGATGTTCAAATTGGCTGGAACTAGTCTTAAGCATAGCACTTCTTATTACCCTCAAACGAATGGTCAAACAGAAGTTGCAAATAGGTGCTTAGAGACCTATCTTAGGTGTTTTGCTGGCCCTAAGCTCAAGACTTGGTTGAATTGGTTGCATTGGGCTGAGTTCTGGTTTAACAGTAACTACTATATCTCTGCTGGAATGACACATTTTGAAGCTTTATATGGAAGAGACCCTCCATTGTTGATTAAGAGTTGCACCATTCAATCAAAGTTGGATGATGTTAATCAGTTGGCCCAGCAACGAGATGATTTACTTGCTAATTTGCGACTGAATTTGCTGAAATCTCAAGATCAGATGCGGGCACAAGCAAATAAGCACCGGTGGTTGGTGAATTTTGATGTTGGGGAGTGGGTTTTCTTGAAACTTCAGCCTTACAAATTTAAGTCCTTGGCTGATATACCATATGCTAAATTGGCTCCTAACTATTATGGCCCTTTTCAGATTCTAAGCCGCATGGGGGAGGTGGCTTATAAGCTAGATATGCCTCTTGAAACTAAAGTTCATTCGGTGTTCCATGTTTTGTTGCTTAAGAAGGCTTTGAAACCACAACATTCACCTCAGAACTTGCCACCAATGTTGACTGAGGAGCTTGAATTGGCTGTACAACCATAAGATATACTGTAGTGGAGGACTTGATGTTGGAGGCAATATGGAGGTTTTGGTGATAAGTCTTGGGAGAGAGCTTCCAAGATGTTGGATGTTTTTCATTCTTTTCTCCTTGAGGAAAAGGTAGTTCTTTTATAGGGGGGGGG
>NC_021167.2:18117258-18119391 GCF_000331145.2 Cicer arietinum | reverse complement strand
GGTATTGATAGGATTGCTAGTCAAGCAAGGCTTCCTATTAGGAAGGTATATGAGAGAAGGAACCAAACTTAATTTCTATGTTGTTAGTTCTGTAAATTGTTGAGCTATGTCAGCTGTAAATCCTAACTGATTAGTTAGGATGGTTAGTATAAATAACATAAGCTTAGTCTTCAATAGGTAGGCAGTTAGAGAGTTAATTGGTCAATTCAGTTCGCATATCTGTAACTGCTACTCTATTCATTTTTCTCAGTTTTAATAATACATTCTTGAGAGAAACCATTCTTGATTTTCTCTCCTTCATCTGTTCTTGAGTTTTCCTTCAATTTTACATTCTAGATCTAACAAGCGGCCTAGTCTTCCCTACGACAGTAAAATATATAAAGACACGAAGTTAGAAGGAATAAGGTTAGTTTTAGTAGTTGTGTTATGTGCTTAGTATTTTGGTCTGTTAAACTACCTTTGTTTAGAGATGTGTGTTAAACAACCTTTTCTTTCTCATTAATAGTTGTGTGAGATAGTTATCAATATTGAATACCTTATTTTAAAATTCCTTTTTTTGACGTTAGCAAATGACTTACTGGTAGTACAAGCTTGAATTGTGTATTGGCCATTTTATTACATTAACTCTATTCTTTATTTAGATGTTGTTTGCATAAAAGGAAAAATATTTAACGTGATGTTTAAGACTTGATGTTCACTTGGCATACTGTGTGTTGTTTAGCTGGGCCGTAAGTTTATTTTGTCTAATATTGTCTTGCAATTATTATTTATAAATATTTTTTTATACAAATATAGTCTTGGCATACAATTTGATTTTTTGTATACAAATATAGCTGGGCCGTAAGTTTATGGTAGTATTTATTCAGTTTTGGTTTCTTTTATCATTGTTGTTGCGACAATATTTTAATTTCCTTTTTCATAATTTATTTATTTGGATAGTGCAAAGGGAAGAAATTTCAAGATCCTCTCGGCGCTTCTTTTTGTTGGTGGAGAGATAATATATTTGTGAAGTGTCTATATAGATAGTTTGTGTTGTAACTTTCATATTTTGCATTTATTGTTTACTTGAACTTAGAGATTTCTGTCAAAGAGTGTAGTGGCACTGTTTCAATAAACTATGTTATATTTTATCCTCGTAGTTACAATCTTCATATTTAAGCTTGAACAAGCATGCAAAATCAGCTCTTTCAGACTTGCTCAAGGTGAGAGAATCATGACATGCAATCTATTAAGTTTTCTGTGTAAATATGATTCAGGAGAAAACTAAATTATAACTATTTTCTAACAATGCACTCCATTTGTTCTCCAAATATAACACAATTTTGAATCCCAACCATATGCAATTGAACCAAAAAAACACTAATGGTTTGAGTCTATTTAATTCTTTGTGCTCCCAAAAAACATTTATGAGTCTTATGGTAAACTTGTATGAATCTACAAGTTAATTTTACATAGAACACTATGAGTTTGTTCAAAGAGAATAAGTTCAATACTCAGGTGGAATAATTGATATCATGTCAAACAAGAAACGTGAGGGTTTCTGATTTCAATATTGCTAATTATCCTTGCTCTGTACACTACTTATGGATGAAATGACTCTTTTGTCAGATCCAACACTTCCATGGCATTTCCCTATGTTGCAGCCACTACTAGAAAAATAGGATTTAGTGTCGCCCAAAAGCCGACGCTAACAGGGCAAAAGCCGACGCTAACGTCGATTTAGCGTCGGATACGGGTCTAGGCTAAAATGGTCGAAGCTAATTATTAGCGTCGGACAAATACCATCCGACGCTATTGATAATTTGAAACAGCCGACGCTAAAAATACCATTTGCCACGTCAGCTGGGCGGAAAATCGTTGCGTCGGATGGCCGACGCTAAAGTCAACCAACAGTAGTCAACAAATTGGTTGCGTCGGACTGGCCGACGCTAAAGTCAAATTTAAAGTCAATTTAATTTATACAGTAGCGTCGGTGGGGCCGACGCTAAGTTCAAAATTTTTTAATGTATTATTTTTAATTTTATAGCCCCTGCTTTGCTGAATTTCATTTTTTTTTTTTTATAATATAATTGATTGCTAATAAACATTAAAAGTCATTCATTGACATTATAACAAACACACAGAGTATTAAAT
>NC_021167.2:18103730-18117157 GCF_000331145.2 Cicer arietinum | reverse complement strand
CTATAGTAGCGTCGTCTCTGCCGACGCTACGCCTACGCTGTGTAAATTTGAAACATTCGACGCTAAAATGTCAGTTGCCACGGGGCGGAAAATAATTGTGTCGGTTCGCCGACGCCACGGTCGAAAAACAGTAGTCAACAAACTTGGTAGCGTCGGCCGGCTGACGCTAAACTCAAAATAAAAGTCAAATTTATAAAGTAGCGTCGGTTTTGTCGACGCTAAATTCAAATTTATTTAATTTATTATTTTTAATTTTATAGCCCCTACTTTGCTGAATTTCATTTTTTTTAATAATATAATTGATTGCTAATAAACATTAAAAGTCATTCATTGACATTATAACAAACACACAGAGTATTAAATAACATAACAAAATATCATGTGTTCTGAAACTACAAAATAACAAATAGTATCGAATAACAACTTTAACAAAGTTACCTAATACATAATTGTCAACCATGCGGCCTGAGGTGTGCACAATCCTACTACTAGTCGAACCACCCCTTGTTTCAACCATTGGCTTCACTTCTCCGTGTTCAGTCCAAATCCAATAATCTGGTTGAAATCCATCCCGGTACAAGTGAAGTCTAACAGTAGTTGCTGCAGATATCTTCATACACTTGCATTTTATGCACGGACACCTTATCCCTCCCTCAGATATACAAATCGGTTGTTTCAAAGCCCTCTTCACAAAATCTTTAACACCACTAACATACTCCTCTTTCAATCCGTGTCTATTTTCATGTACCCTATTGTACATCCAAGTACGATCCATTTACTATAAGACCAAAACTTAACTTGTCAATCACTAAATAAGTTTGAAAAATTAGTTAGAGATTAATATTCAAACAGTAACAGAATTTCCAATTGATATCATGGCATTGCATAACAATGCAACTAACTAATTAGTTAGATAATTAGATTGAAAACAAATTATAATCAAATTAAATCAGGAGCAATTTAAACAAAGTATAGGGAGGTTTTCCAAACCAGCCTTAGATTTCACTTGAACATCAGATTTTAGTATAAGAGCAATTTAAACAAAGTATAGGGAGGTTTTCCAAACTTGCATTGAACATCAGAGTTTAGTATAAGAGCAATTTAAACAAAGTATAGGGAGGCAAATCAACCTTAGATTGAACTTTAACATCAGATTTTAGTATAAGAGCAATTTAAACAAAGTATAGGGAGGTTTTCCAAACTTGCATTGAACATCAGATTTTAGTATAAGAGCAATTTAAACAAAGTATAGGGAGGCAAATCAGCCTTAGATTGAACTTTAACATCAGATTTTAGTATATGAGCAATTTAAACAAAGTATAGGGAGGTTTTTCAAACTTGCATTGAACATCAGATTTTAGTTTAGTTAGATTGCACTTTTATAGAGTTCGGCGAGGTTTTCCAAATTCAGCATGTACGCCAACAAACAAACTCAACAACATCCATATTAATAACAAAGTATAATTAAATTAACAACATCCATACCTTTCAAGTGCTTACAATCCTTCCCCCTCCAAACTACGATTTGTTGTTTATCGAAATTCACCAGGATATAGGGGACTAGGTTATGCATCAATGCATTTGGGATAGTTAGAAAGCAACAATTTACAGAACCAAGCACAAAAATGAACCAGAAATGCAGAATAACGCAGAAAAATGAACCAGAAATCATGTTTAAGTTATGCCTAAGTTAATATAAGCAATTAATTAAAGAGAAATCATGCAACATTTAGACTTTTGCACATTGGCTTATTCTCATCAAAATTTACTTTCAGGAAAAGAATTTCAGGGTGTTCTTCAGCTGTTCTGCATAGCTGCCAAAGTCATTAAACAATGATATTTCAACATCAGGTACAAGAAAGCTGTAGTATAATTTCAGCAGCCTGCACATTAAAAACATATTAAGTAATTTAAAAATATCATCCTAATTTGAAAACATTCCAGCAGTGAATAGACTTATTTTCATTCACGTCTAAGGCTATGTTTGGAATCACGTCCAAATTATTTCACTGTGGAAGCTACAATACGTGACTTCATGTTTGCCAGGAAATCAGCCTCTATAATTGCATCTTCAATCAAGTTGTTCAATGTTATGCTCTGCTTTTTTGAGAAATACTACAAAGCATGAAATAAAAAAAGTATTAAGTTTATCTAAAAGACCACAATTATTTTTGTCTTTCGTTATTTAAGTAATTTGTAATAACGAACATTATTGATGACTAAATCATTTAATCCTAGTTGGATTAGAATGAAAAGTCAAAATTCACAAATAAAATCATACTTGTGTTTTAAATCTTGGTATAAGCCAACAGTGCAGCTTGAGATCCTTGAAGGTGTTGCTTTCTAAAAGAAATGCAGTCCCAGTAATCCAAGTGATAAAGATAGAACACATTGTAAAGGGCCATAGTAAAGGTAGATACCATATAGATGTTTGAGGATTGGAGGCTAAGGAAGAAAATCCTAAGCGCAATTGATAAATGGAATCAAGTGTGGTTAAATGTGTTAAATGAACCACATCTGGTGACTCCTTTGGTTTCTTTAAGGAAGCTTCATATGTAGCATCTGTGGATTTATCTACAGTACCGTACAAGTAATCATACATAGGCATGAAAAGTGAGTAATTAGTCCTAAATTTTGTGTGATGCAGTGAGTGATACCTGTGAAAACCAATAACTAAATTAATTAGTATTGAACATTAATATTAGATGTCTAGTTAGTTTACTAAGACTTAATTAGTTGGTTAGTATGTTAATTAACTAATTAATATTTTATTGAATTAAGATCAGATATAACAATTTTTCAATTTTACGAGAGACAGACGAGTACTCTTTAAACTTACGATGGCGTGTATATGAGATACTTCAATTGGGGAAAGAATGAGAAGAGTTTGGGAGGAAAGAACTCAAAGTTGCAATGACCCATGTTGTTCATGAAATCAATGAAAAAGATGTAGCCAAACAGAGCAGCCACAGAAGATGTTTTGGTGAGGATTGTTGTCAAAATTGGTAATGAAAACCAGGAAATCATGAATGAAAACCAGGAAATGAAAATCAAACAGGAAATGAAAACCAGGAAATCATGAATGAAAACCAGGAAATGAAAATCAAACAGGAAATGAAAACCAGGAAATGAAATCAAACAGGTCAGAGACTTCTCAACTGATAATTGTGTGATGTGAGTCAAAAGTTATATTTTGTCAGGGAAAGAAAAATCAATACTTAGACTTGCAGATTAGTATCACAAGTGCAAACAGTATCACAAGTGCGAACTACAAACCCTATTCAAATTCATATTTGAGTAGAAGGAACTGCAAGGCATAAAATGGAGTACTATGCATCTAAATAAGTAAATTTGAAACAGTCTAACAGAAGAGACCACTGGCCAACAAACCAAGGGAAGCACATATTTTTTAAACAAACCAACAAACCAACCAGAAAGTAAAAGAGTGAAAGGGGAATTCTCAAAGCAAGAGGACCTTGGGGTATAATCCTCGGCAAGAAGCACACCAAGTCCCATAAAAATCAACAACAACTAGTCTATCCCCAGCTTGACTCAGAGCATTAAGAAATTCTTGTGTGGAGTGAATGTCAATCATGTTTGGTGTATTAAAACTGTTGATTGTAGTGAGCTTAAATTAACACATGGATGCTCGTTTGTGGTTAAGGATTAAATTAAACTCGATAACTAACGAACCCCTTGAATTGATTGTTTTAAAATCACAATTTTCAATTCTGTTTGTGTTTATTTCATTGTAAACATAACTCCCCCAAACCTTATAGTTTTCTTTCTTAATTTGGTATAATTTCAAAGTTGGTCAGTCAGGAAACATAGCAAACATAACAGGACTTATCAAGTTGGGCATAGCAAACATAACACCATACCAAAAAAAATTGCATATAATAGAATACACATACACAAGCCAAAACAGGACTTATCAAGTCGACTTATCAAGTGGACTTATCAAGTGGATAATCAGGAACTTCTGGCCACACATTAATCCAATTACCAATGAATGAATGAATTAAAAACTCTAGGGCATTGGGCATGTGTAACTAGAAGAATATTAGAAATTACCAATGAATGACCAAAACAGGAACTTCTGGCCAGAAATTAGTCAGTGTCTGATATCGTCCATCCAATGTCCAATTTGATTCTGTTGCATGCCTTTGAATCCATTTAGGTTGCTGGTAATCAAGAAAGTAAATCAAAACCGAACCAATTGCTCTCCATTTGATGTTGCTATTATGTCCTCTTTAGTTTGCTTGAACTGTGAAACGGGTTTAGGGTTCGAAAGGGGGACGGTTCGAGAGGGGTTCGATGACGGTGACGACACTTAACGGCGACGGGTTCGAGAGGGGGACAGTGACGAGTCTGAGAGGGGGACGGTGACGAGTCTGAGAGGAGGACAGTGAGGACTCTGATCGTTCGAGAGGGTGACGGCAACGATGAGAAACAGTGAGAGAAGGGTTCAAAACATAGGAGAAGGGTTCAAAACAAAAGAAGGGCACAATCTGATTTTACGATAAGGGAACAATCTGATTTTACAAATAATATTAAAAAATTTAAAAATAAACTAGCGTCGGCCACACCGACGCTAAATATTAAAATAAAAATTTACAAATTAAATGAATAAACTAGCGTCTGATTTATTTTACTTAGCGTCGGCCTCACTGACGCTAACTGCCAACAAAATTAAAAATAAGCATTTATTACCTTAGCGTCGGCGTGGCCGATGTTACGCCAACGCTACCACGCGAAAATCGGCAGCTAAAATGCAATTTTCTAGTAGTGAGCATTAGAGGATGTGAATTTGGAAGACTCATTGGTTTCAGGATTTGCTGAAGCCTTTGGAGACGGTATAGGAATTGGCAACGTTGCTTTCCTTGGATTTTGTTCCATGGGTAATGGAAATCATGAAGAAACTACAGCTTCACACTCAGTTCAAGTAATCAACAAATTCACGTGACATGACCAATTTTGGAATTTTAGGTCTTGTTCTTGTAATGGTTGCATGATGCTCTTTATTGTCCATTATAACTTTACATAGCTATTTGACCAAGTGGATGGAAAGGAGTCACATAGGGAAAACAAATTTGGTTGTGTTCTGCACTAGACAACATCGAGCTTCAAAAAATGTTGACATAACACAATCTGAAGGTACATCAACTTCAGATAAGGAATATGTGAAGGAGATTTTGCTATTGGATTTGATATTTATTTTGTTGTTAGAAGATACTTTGTAACCAAATACTTGGTGTGATATCTATTATATCAATATATCTTATGAAGTGATATAAATCTAATCGTTTACATTGTAGTACTTTTGTAATAGGTATAGTGTTGGTTTGTATGTGCGATTAATTGAAATGAACTTCTGATATTAAATTGTGAATATTACAAATAGTACCCAAGAGATCAATTGTGAAAGTGTCACTTTGCATTTTTTTTATGACTTCACTTTATATAATGTAATTTTGTATTTATAAATTATTATTTAAATGATAAACTTTTTATATTTGTTTAGTTTTCTATTTCAAATTATCGATGGAAATGCTACTCACAGAAAAGCCATGAGTCAATTATCCACGGAAACGTCGTAGGTAAACTTAACCCAAAGCATTTATGTCACTAATATTTTACCTACGAGGCAATTATCTACGAATCAATTCTGTGGGTAATTTCTAATTACTTACGAACGTTCCGTGGGTAAAGTCAAAATATGCCATAGTTAATATCATGTTTTCTTGTAGTGAAAAATCTCATTTTTAATTCTAATATAACTTTCATATAACTCATCCTTTCGTTTTAAACGTGAAATCAAAACAAGCAAACCAAAATAAGTTTTGTAGTAAAACGACAGAGAACAGACCAACAAACATGAGAATGACGCATATATGTGGTATGCTGCGAAGAAGAAGGCAGCGGTGGTGAATGGTTGACGGTGGTTGGTGGCAGTTATAGTGGAAGTTGAAATGACAGTTTTCTATTTTTTTATTTTGAAATATATGATTTTGAGAATGGAGTTGAGTTGTTGTTTCTTCTCTGTTCAACTTCATTTTTGTTTCAAAATCTCTTTTATAAAAAAAACTTCTCCGTTTTCTTTTCTTCTCTTTTAGTTTTTTTTTAATACTTCCTCTCTTTTTCTTTGTTTATTTTAGAAACAAAGAAAAAAAAAAACTTTTCTATCTTCTGAATTTTTTTTAATTAAAACTCATTTTCTCTCCCTTTATATCTTCTGAAAAATAAAACTCCCTTTCTCCCCTTTTCTATCTTTTAATATTTTTTTCATCTAAAAAATAATATCCCCTTTCTCTCTTTGGAATTGATTTTTGTCTCAATTTATAGACTACAAGGATGAATCTTTGTGTCTATGAGATAAACTAATGTCGAATTTTTGTATTGTTTTGCAGAAATTTAGGAACCGCGCAGAGATGGAAAAGGAAAAGAGTGGCTGACCTGTTTATTTGTGTGCATTTTGAAAGAAGATCATATCTTTATTAGTGAAAGAGTAAAAAATAAGGAACATTAAAAGAAAGGAAAAGAGGCTTTGCCTCTGCAGAGAAGTAAGAAAAAGAAAATTTTTGTTTTATTTTATGTTTGTTTTTTATGTAATGTAATGAGAACACTTATGTAAATATGAACTCAAAATTGCACTAAATTTTAAAATGATGATTTTTTTTTTCATTTTATAATAATACTTGTAAAATATTTATTAAACATATTATTACTTATTTTTAATTAACTAGACAAAATTGAGGTACTACACTGTTAAATTCATCTATCAATTGAATTGAGAGGAGAGTAGATATTTTTACTAAATTAAATCTAAAAGTGGGTGAAATGATTCGTATAAGAGCGATTAGATGATGTAACGATGAATTTTATATCAAATTCATATAGTAAGATATATTCTTAGATCAAATTTTTGGTTTAGTATGAGTTAAAAAAAAAAAAAAAAACAAATGTCCTTGGCATTTTGATCAAAATTAGTGTAATCTATTCATTAACTCCCTTTATTTTTCATTCTCTCATTTAAAGAAAAAGAAACATAACAACATTTTCATTCTCTCTACTTCTTTACTAGTGTTAGTATATGATCATAGCATTTGGGCACATGTTTTTAGCTTTTTACTTGGGTATTTTAAAAGCTATTTATAGCTTAGATTAATATTTTTAGCTTGTTTCTAAACTATGGGTCGAATTTGAATTATAATTTTATTATTTGCATATTAATTTTATTATTTATATTTTGACTCTTTCTTGCTCTGTAGGTCATAACTTGAGCTCTGGATATCAGATTGGCACATATGAGCAGACGTTGGAAAGATAAAAATCTGAGCTACAACTTTTGTGTTGACAGGTACTATATAACAAGTACTATATATTGGCAATTTTGTTTATTTTCTAAGACGGGAAATGAGGATTCAAATTGCTACAAGAAATAAATAGTTTTGATTTAATTTCATGGAAGGTTAATTTTATAAGATTAATCCACGAGTTTAGAGTTTCATCAACACCTTGAGATTCAGGTTACACTGTCAATTTCTATTCATGATTCTATTCTTGCTTATTTGATTATATTGATATTTTGATTGCTTAAATTGAATTTCAATAGGATTGATTAAATTTATTTGACATAATTTGGTTTCGGTTTATAATTTAATTGAATTATAATTTTGCGACGCTTGATCGTTAACTATAATGTTTTGATGATTGTGATGCTTAATTCAATCAAAGAAACCAAATTCACATAGGATTGATTACGCTTGTTTGATCAATTCTATAGTCAAATAAGAATAGAATTACAAATTAGAAATTAAACTCATTGATAGAATCTGTGATCTCAAGATATTGTTTCTAGAAAAATTCTTCCCTGCCTCAAGAGCTGCTTCAATCAGAAAAGAAATATGTGGCATCAGGCAGATTGACAGGGAATCATTACATGAGTATTGAGAGAGATTCAAGAAATTAGTGTCAAGCTGTCCTCATCACCAGATTTTTGAACAATTGCTCATCCAATATTTTTATGAAAGCTTGCTACCTATGGGTAGAAGCATTTTGGATGCTGCTAGTGGGGGAGCACTTGTCGATAAGACCCCAGAAGCGACAAGGGCTTTGATTGAGAACATGTCCATTAATTCTCAGCAGTTTACAACTAGAAACAATTCAACAGTGTTGACAAATGGTGTGAATGAAATTCAAGCTTCTTCCCACAAGAATTTAGAAGGAAAACTTGATGAGATTACATCTTTAGTAAAAAAATTGGCAATAGGTAAAACCCAAGCAGTTGTCTATGGTATTTGCACTTCTCCAAAGCATCCTTCAGGTTCATGTCCTACATTGCAATCCAATTGTTGATGCTCCTCAAGTATATGCAGCAAATATATATAATCCTCTAGCCAACTATGATCTATCATCTAACAGGTACAATCCTGGTTGGAGAAACCATCCCAACCTGAGATGGGGGAATTCATCTGCACAACAACAACCTAGGTAGCAGCAGCAAAATATTCCTGCACAACAAAACAATGCACCTTCATTAGAGGACCTCGTTAAACAGATGGTTGTCTAGAATCTCCAATTTCAACAAAGAACAGATTCCACCATTCAAAATTTGGAAACAAAGATTGGTCAGCTAGCCACTTCAATCAATCAATTACATGCTCAGGGGTCAAACCAATTGCCTACACAGTCAGTAGTAAATCCAAATGCTCCCAATGTTAGTGAAATTACATTGAGGTTTGGGAAAGCTGTTGAAATACCAAAGGTACCTGAAACTGTAGTGAAAAATAACAAGGTTGTTGAGGACACTTTGATATATGAAACTGTTGATGTTGAGCAAAATGTACCACTTCCTTTTCCTCAAAGGACAGTGAAGACTAAGAAAATGGACGAAGCAGATAGGAACAACGAGATCCTGGATACATTTAGGAAGGTGGAAGTGAATATTCCCCTTCTTGAAGCAATTAAATAGATTCCAAGATATGCTAAATTTCTAAAAGATTTGTTCACACACAAGAGAAGGTTAAAATGTAATGAAAGAGTAAACATGGGGCGAAATGTTTCAGCCCTCATTCAGCCCATGCCTCAGAAATGCAAAGATCCAAGAACTTTTTTCATTCCATGTACCATAGGCAATAATCAATTTGAAAATGCTATGTTAGATTTAGGAGCTTCCATTAATGTTATGCCTACATCTATTTTTAACTTTCTTGCTCTTGGACCTTTACAAAGTACATGTGTTACCATTCAATTGGCGAACAAGAGCAATACTCGTCTCGCTGGACTTGTGGAGGATGTACTTGTTTGAGTTAATGAACTGATATTTCTTGCAGATTTTTACATTCTGGACATGGAGGGAGAGAATAAGTCCAACAGGGTGCCTATCATCTTAGGCAGACCACTCTTGAAAACTGCTAGAACAAAAATTGATGTGCATGCTGGAACTCTATCCATGGAATTTGGTGATAGCATTTTTAAATTTAACATCTTTGATGCTATGAAACACCCCGTGGAAGAGTATTCTATTTTTCAAATTGAATTGCTTGCTGATTTGGTTGATGACACTTACCTCGATATGTTTGCTACTGATTTTCCTTCATTATCTGGTTTTGATGATACTTATACTTGTGAATAATGTACAGATACTCACTTGTGCTCCGTGTGTGCTGAGATCGAAGCTGCCTTGCACGTTGATCATTGTGCTGATATTGATATTTCTACTAACATAATTGATTTTGCAGACTTAGCTTCGGCCACTGGTGTTGTACCTTCCATTAAACAACCACTGACTATAGAGCTTAAACCACTTCCTGAAAATTTGAAATATGCATATTTAAAAGGAAGTGGCAAGTTATCTGTGATTATTTCAGCCAAACTTGACGATGAACAGGAAGATGAGTTGTTGCAGATTTTGAGAAAACACAAGAAGGCAATCGGATGGACCTTGCCTGATATTCCTGGTATTAGCCCATCCATGTGTGCAGAACAGTTAGGCAACCCCAAAGGCGACTTAACCCATTAATTTTGGATGTTGTAAAAAAAGATGTGACCAAGCTCTTGCAAGCAGGCATTATATACCCCATCTCTGATAGTCAATGGGTGAGCCCGATGCAGGTAGTACCTAAGAAAATTGGACTCACATTGGTTAAAAATGAAAATAATGAACTTATCCCCACACGAGTGCAGAACAGCTGGAGGATCCATATTGCACCAGAGGACCAAGAAAAGACTACATTCACTTGTCCTTTTGGCACATTTGCCTACAGGAGGATGCCCTTTGGCCTATGCAATTCTCTTGGCACTTTCCAAGCTGCATGATTAGTATTTTCTCTGACTTGATAGAAACTTGTATTGAAGTTTTCATGGATGATTTTACTGTGTATGGTTCCTCATTTGATGCATGCTTGAACAATTTAGATAGAGTTTTGCATAGTTGTATTGAAACTAACCTTGTGCTGAATTATGAAAAATGTCATTTTATGGTTGAACAAGGCATAGTTTTGGGACATATGACATCTAATTATGGGATAGAAGTGGATCCTGCCAAGATTGATGTGATTTCAAATTTGCCTTACCCATCTTGCATCCGCGAGATTCGTTCTTTTCTTGGCCATGCAAGTTTTTACAGACGCTTTATCAAGGATTTCAGCAAGATAGCTCTTCCGCTGTCAAATTTGTTGCAAAAAGATGTCAGTTTCACCTTTGATGTCAAATGCAAGAAGGCGTTTGATTTCTTAAAGGCAGCACTGACCTCTACGCCCATAATTCAGCCACCTAATTGGACCCTCCCTTTTGAAATTATGTGTGATGCATCTAACTATGCCGTGGGAGCAGTCCTTGCACAAAGGGCTGGTAAGGCTGCCCATGTTATTTATTATGCTTCTAGGACTTTAGATTTTGCGCAGGCTAATTATACTACCACTGAAAAGGAACTTTTAGCTATTGTTTTTGCACTTGAGAAGTTTAGATCATATTAGTTAGGTTTGAAGGAAGTTGTTTTTACTGACCATGCAACTTTGAAGTTCTTGTTGAAGAAACCAGAAGCAAAACCAAGATTGATCCGGTGGATGTTGTTACTCCAAGAATTTGATTCAGAGATTAAAGATAAGAGTGGAGTTGAAAATTTGGCAGTAGATCATTTAAGCAGAATAGAAATGGATGAGGACCCCATCCCCATTCAAGATGACTTCCTTGATGAGCAACTGCTACATTTGCGTGAGGTAACTCCTTGGTTTGCTGATTTAGTTAATTATCTAGTTGCTGGAGTCTTTCCTGCAGATGCATCCTGAACAAAAATATGCAAACTTAAAAGTGATTCCAAATACTATGTGTCGGATGATCCATATCTGTGGAAATTTTGTAGTGACCAGGTGATTAGGCGATGTGTTTCCCACCATGAGGCTCAATCCATTCTTCATTTTTGTCATGCCTCTCAAACTGGAGGACATTTTGGTCCTCAACGAACAGCAAGAAAAGTCTTAGACTCGGGTTTCTTTTGGCCCACTTAGTTCATTTTTGTCATGCCTCTCAAACTGGAGGACATTTTGGTCCTCAACGAACAGCAAGAAAAGTCTTAGACTCGAGTTTCTTTTGGCCCACTTAGTTTAAAGATACTTTTGAGACTTACAAAACTTGTGAACAATGCCAAATAGCAGGAACATCAATCACTCATAGGAGTGAGATGCCTCAACAACCTATACTTTTCTGTGAAGTATTTGATGTGTGGGGAATTGACTTTATGGGCCTTTTTCCTGTATCTTTTGGTTATGTATATATTTTACTAGCTGTTGATTATGTTTCGAAGTGGGTGGAAGCAATACCCACTAGGACTAATGATTCTAAAGTTGTTGCAGGTTTTATCAGATCAAATATTTTTTGCAGGTTTGGAATACCTGAGCCATCCTAAGTGATCAAGGCACTCATTTTTGCAACCGCACCATGGACACTTTGCTTCGGAAGTATGGGGTTGTGCATAGAGTTTCTACACCTTATCATCCCCAGACTAATGGGCAAGCTGAAGTCTCAAATAGGGAAATCAAATAGATCTTAGAAAAGATGGTGCAGCCAAACAGGAATGGTTGGAGCCACCGACTTAAAGAAGCTCTTTGGGCTCATAGAACAGCCTACAAAACACCAATAGGAATATCCCCTTATCGACTTGTGTTTGGTAAGGCATGCCACCTCCCAATAGAAATACAGCACCATGCTTATTGGGCGGTCAAGAGTTATAACCTTGAGATGGAGAAAGCATGTTTAGAGAGAAAGTTTCAATTGCAACAACTTGAAGAGCTTAGACTTGAAGCTTACGAGAACTCTCGCATCTATAAGAAGAAAACTAAGTACTTTCATGATAAGATGATTTCTAGGAATAAATTTTCCATTGGCCAAAGAGTTTTATTGTTCAACTCCCGTTTGAAAATTATGGTTGGGAATCTTCGATCGAAGTGGATTGGCCCTTTTGTTGTCACTAACATTTTTCCTCATGGTGCAGTGGAAATAAAAAGTGAAAACACCGAAAAAATGTTCAAAGTAAATGGACAACGCCTCAAGTTATTCCATGAGAGCTTTGTGCTTGAAGATTCTACCATAGAAGAACTCTCCTTGGAAAAGTCCACCTACACTGAAGTTTAAACAGAGAGCTCCCTTTCCTTACTCTTATTTTATATTTGTTACTTTCATTGAGGACAATGTGTAATTTAAGTGTGGGGGTATTATTTAGGATTCTATTTGTTATGATTTTAATTATTATAATTTCAAAAAAAAAAATAATAATAATAATAAAGTAAAAAATAAAAAAATAAAAAATAGACACTGCATTGCATGCTTTTCATCAGATTTTATGGTTGTAAATGTTGAGAGTTTGTTTGCATTGGCATGATTAGATAGTATTTTTGCATTCTTGGTAAAATAAATTGGATTAAAATGCTAAATTATGTATCATTTGTGATAAGTCATTAACCTTTGTGAGATTTTTGAGCCTTATTATGAATGGAATACATTTTTCCATCCTTTTTTTTTCTTGTGTGTTATCTCACTCATTATTGCTAGTTACGCCAAAACTTGATTTGACTCTTGTCCGCATGCATATATTGAAATGATCTAGGCATTTGTTTCTAATTAAGCTACCAGCCAAATAAGTCTACCCTACAATTATCCATTTGTTTAAGCCCCTTTGAGCCTAATTACCCCACTTTTTTGTTATATAGCTCATTACAAGCCTAAAAGTGAAAAACAATGAACTGCCTCAATCTTGAGGGATAAAAGAGTCTTTTCTTACATAAGTGTATGGGTGCTCAACTTGTTTGTTTAAATTTGAGAGCGATGAAAAAAAAAAGAAAGAAAATATATATATATTCCCCCCCAAGCGACCGGTCCTTCTTTTGGGTTGTCCTGAATTGTTACCGAACCCGTTATTTCAAGAATAG
>NC_021167.2:18099771-18103230 GCF_000331145.2 Cicer arietinum | reverse complement strand
AATAAGAATAGAATCATAAATTTGAAATTAAACTCATTGATAGAATCTGTGATAGGTTTAAAACTCGAATAAGTGGATTAATTGTTTTGCTCATCCGTTAAAACAAAAAATCTAAAAAAATCCCTTTTTAATTTCAATTTTCAATTCGGTTATTATTACTATATCAGAAGTCCTTGCGAAACGATTCGAGTTATTACCTCTATTTACATTTTATCAATTGTATTTGACCCGTGTGCGACAACGAATCAGTATACAAGCACATAGAAAAAAAAAAACTTCTTCCTTCAAATCCATACTTTTATCTCTCAAAGATTTTTGTGAATCAATATATCTCATTTCACTCTCATCTTTCTATTGATGTAAGTTTTATGATGAAACAATTTTATTTCCTCTTTTCTTTTCATGAAGGCCGTGAGACCATTTATGCTTGAAGGATGTTTTTTATTTATTTTTCTTTTAGAAAAGCTATAGATCAAAATCTTGTACTAGTATAACTAAAAGAAAATATTGATTTGGTGGACTTTTAGCTTTTAAAAAGTCAATATAGTTGGAGTTTTGAATATTGCTTTTGTTAATATTGTAGATTTATAAGTTGTGATAATAGCTCTCAAAGAAAAATTTGATTTTGAACATTTTGAATTTTTTTCAAAAAATAAACCATATTAAAATTGTTTTTCCTTTGCTTAAGTTATAGATCTACTTGTTGTAGTAATGGATCTAAAACAAAATTTTGGTTTAGAATATTTTTAGAGTTTTACATAAAAATTTGATTTTATATTAAGATGAGTTTTCCTTCAAAAATATGATTGATCCATGACTTGTGATAGTAGATCTAAAGGAAAAATCAAATTTTGAACACTATGAAATTTTGCTCAAAAAATGAATTTATGTTAGAAATTTTGATCTTTAAGTTTATAGTATTTTTATTGTTGAAAAGGTTTTAAAATGTATATTTAGAACAAAAGATTAAATAAATTTTCTCACCCCTAACCAAGTCTTGGCCGAACCAACAAATTAGGTTTAGAGTTTGTGATTTCAAAATTTTTCTTGTGTACAAAAAGTTGTGATCATGGTTTTAAAAAGGGGTTGAAAACCTATAAAAAAAATGTTTAAAATGTTGTAAAAAAATTTAGAGTTTTGGAAATGTTAACAAAAAAAATATTTAAGTTAGAACTTTGGAATTTTTTTTGACAAATATTGGTTTGTAGTAAGAGTTGAAGCATTCCATTATAGTGTTTTGCCACACGAGTCTTGTTTGTTATTGTTAAGACAAACTCTCAATTTAAGTTTTGATGAAAATAAACAAAGGTTAATTAAAAAAGTTAATTATGATTCTAAATGTTATATCAATTTAATTTGTATTTTTGAGTGTATTAAATTAAAGATAAGATTTAAACAAAACAAAGAAATCAACATAAAAAGGCAAATATCTGAACAGACAAGAAAGGAGAACGTTCTTGACAAAATCTAGAAAACGAAGAATGTTCTCCAAGACCAAAAATGATCAAGACAACTTCAGGAACGATCAATCTCCATGTATCAGAAGAAGATATTGCTTCTGAAATTCACAATAATATTATAAATATTGTCCAAGGAACAAACAAGATTCATTCTAGTCAAAGAAATAATTCGAATCACAAAAAAAAAAAAAAGATCATGAATCAGGAAAGATCAAACAAGACTGATCTTTCTCCAGATTGACTACCAAGAATGTTGAACGATCTTGCGATATGTAAGACATCACAATACCCTCAAGAACGATCAGGAAAATGTCCAGAATGATCAAACATTCTCCATAATGTTCAGCAATTTCTGCAACAAATTACCATCATTCTTCAACCTATTTTGCAAGAATAAAAACTACATATTAAATTGATGACATCAATATAAATATTTGAAGAATATTGGATCATTAAAACTCAAGAGAAGACTGCCAAGAACGAAGAAAATTAGTCTAGTCAACAGAACTCAAAATATTCAAAAGCTGGAACATTTTTTATCATAAAATTTGGTCTTTGGTCAAGACTGACAAGAGCACTACCAACAACACTTTTTGACCATCATTAAATGTCCTAAAAGCCTATAAAAGGAAAACCAATGCTCAAGGATAAAATGCAGAAGTTCAAGTGCTAACAAGTCTCATTAAATCATTCACATTCACATACTTGAAATTCTCACTGTCTCAAGAAAGAATCAATTCTGATTATATTTCAATCTTTTGTTATATTTGTACTGAATCTTGTATAAAGCATCCAATCTCAAACAAGAGTTGACACATCTCAGATTCTATCAAAATAATCTTATGATTATTGTGTAAAACTCAAACTACAAGAGTTGAGTATAGTTTGAGTAGATTGTAAGAAATCCTTTTAAGGTTAAAAGGTAAAGTGTGAACTCCTATCTAGAGATTGATAGGAGATTGTTTTGAAAGCCTTTCTGGGTGGAAAAAACTTGTTGTGAAACAGATCAAGGTTGATCTGGAGAAGTGATGTAAACCAAGATTGCTCTCTATTTTGAACATTTAGTGAAAAATTTCACAATTGTGATGACTGGATGTAGCCCGATTTTGATGAACCAGGATATATCGTTGTGTGGTATTTCCTCCCTTCTCTCTATTTGATTTAAGTCTCATTGATTATCAAGTTAAATATATAAACTGAATTGCTGATTTTAACTAATCAAGAACATTCTCCGTTTTCTGTTTTCACTATGATGATATATTTATCTATATGATTGTCTATCACTTGATATCATGTCATGTTATGCTTTTATGCTTTGTATTTTCGTATATATGTTGTTTTTATATCGTAATCCTATACTATTATTGTTGATCAGGCTTATGCCCCAGTTTCTTAGAATTTTGAGTTGCGCAAAAATTACAACGACTTAGAAGACATGGAAGAGCAATGATTTGGATTAGCAATTAGAAGCAGCGAGGCTTGATGCCACATGTGAGTCCTTAGAACTTAGTCATCCTCAATTATAATTCAAGATCAACTTAGGGTTTTATTTATTTTCCCTTCTTTATTAGAATGTTGTTGTTGCAATGGAAATTATTTATCTAAAACACTTTTGTGACTATTTTTTGTCAATGTGAGTTGTTCGGCTGTGAGTAAATCAGTTGTGTCGGAATTATTTTATATAACGTTGTGTTTAATTATTTAATTATTTAATATTTAATTATTTAATATTTAATATTATTATATATTAGTAGTAAGGGTATTTTAGATAATTCTAGACAATTCTATTCTTTTATATATATACTCATTGTAACCCTATTAACTGTGGTTTTGGTTCATTCTATGTTATGAAACCCTAGCGTGGTTGTTTCTCTTCTTCCTCTTGCTTTCTCTTTTCTTTGTTAACATGGTATCTAGAGCCTATTTCGATCCTCCTTGAACGATCCCGCCTCTATTCCTCTGTCGAGTTCCCAACAATTAGGGAATATAATTATAGTTT
>NC_021167.2:18092355-18099357 GCF_000331145.2 Cicer arietinum | reverse complement strand
TCTTCAACGGTTGGATCGGTAAAACGACGTCTGTAGGGGGAGAAATCGTGTTCGCACAGCACCAGGTTATCCCTAATTTATTTTGTCTCAGTGATTGTGTTTGTCTCATTATTTGTATGGCTTTGAGAGAAGGTTTGGAGGTTCATTGTGTTGTTTTGAAAAATGGGTTTTGTGTTAATTTGTATGTTGGGACTTCTTTGGTTGAAATGTTTGTGAGAAGTTTGGTTTCTTGGACTGCTGTTATTGTTGGGTTTGCTAGGTGTGGGGATATGAGTGAGGCCAGGAAGCTTTTTGATGTTATGCCTGATAGAGATATTGTTGCTTCTAATGTTATGATTGATGGGTATGTGAAAATGGGGTGTATGGATTTGGCGAGGGATTTGTTTGATAAGATGAAGGATAAGAATGTTATTTCTTGGACTAGTATGGTTCATGGTTATTGTGAGGATGATGATGTTGTGGCGGCTAGGGTTATGTTTGATTGTATGCCTGTCAAGAATGTGCTTAGTTGGAATGCGATGATTAGGGGATATTGTGAGAATAGACGACCGCACGATGCGTTGAAGTTGTTTTGGGAAATGAGGGGACGTTTGGATGTGGAAATGAATAAAGTGACGGTTGTGAGTGTTCTTCCTGCTGTTGCTGATTTGAGTTCTTTGGATTTGGGTGTTTGGATTCATGGGTTTGTGCAAAGGAACCGACTTGATGAAGATGTTCATGTGTATGCTTTGGTTGATATGTATGCAAAATGTGGGGAAATTGGAAAAGCTAAATTGCTTTTTGAGGAGATGAATGAAAAAGATACATCGTCGTGGAATGCTTTGATAAATGGTTATGGTGTCAATGGTTGTGCGAAGGAAGCGTTAGAAGTATTCGCAGCAATGTTACGGGAAGGATTTGAACCGAATGAGATAACAATGACTAGTGTGTTATCTGCTTGCAACCATTGTGGTTTGGTAGAGGAAGGAAGAAGATGCTTCAAAGAAATGGAGATATTTGGAATTGTGCCTCAGATTGAGCATTATGGTTGTATGATTGACCTTCTAGGAAGGGTTGGATACTTGGATGAGGCTGAAAATTTGATCTTCTGTGTTGTCGCTCTGTCTGTTGCTTCTTCTGTTTGATTGCTAATCTCTCTAGTGATTTGCTTTGTTGCTTCTCTCTTTGTTTAGTTTGGTTTGATATGATTTAGTTTTGTTTGGTTCTATTTGGTTTGGTTTGTTTGGATTTGGTTTCGTGGTGCTACTTCTTTGGTTGTTCCTATCTGTTGATTTTGATATGGTTGTTGCTCCTTGGTTTGTTTGGTTTTGGTTTCGTGGTGCTACTTCTTTGGTGGTTCCTATTTGTTGATTTTGATATGGTTGTTGCTCCTTGGTTTGTTTGGTTTTGGTTTCGTGGTGCTACTTCTTTGGTGGTTCCTATCTGTTGATTTTGATATGGTTGTTGCTCCTTGGTTTGTTTGGTTTTGGTTTCGTGGTGCTACTTCTTTGGTGGTTCCTATCTGTTGATTTTGATATGGTTGTTGCTCCTTGGTTTGTTTGGATTTGGTTTCGTGGTGCTACTTCTTTGGTTGTTCCTATCTGTTGGTTTTGGTATAGTTGTTGCTCCTTTTTTTGATCGCTCCTTTTTCAGTTTGATTTTTCTTTGTTGGCTTGGTTCTTCTCTTTGATTGTTGCTTCTTCTTTGGTGACATCCCTCTTGTTCCCCCCGGTTGTCCAACCACCTCCTGCGATTGTTGATCCTCCTCGTTACCCCTCTCGTCATCATCTTCAGCATAGTTTCATTACTGTACCGTTTGTCTCTTCTTCTTTACAGATTGCTGATTTGTTCACAAAGATGCATTCCATTAAACGTTTTCGTTTTTTTTAGTTGACAAACTCTCGATGCTCCATGTTAATGCATCGTGAGTTTGAGGGGAGATGTTAGATAATATTATTATATATTAGTAGTAAGGGTATTTTAGACAATTCTAGACAATTCTATTCTTTTATATATATACTCATTGTAACCCTATTAACTGTGGTTTTGGTTCATTCTATGTTATGAAACCCTAGCGTGGTTGTTTCTCTTCTAGTCATTAATTATTTTAATTCAATCTTTAAGTGAAATAAAATATTACTGAAGCAAATGTAAAGATTACATAAGCATTATAAATTCATCCTAATCCAAAACCATAATAGAATTACATAAAAATTAGTTATATATGTAAGTATCTATCGATCCGCACTTGTAGTAGTAACATCTAACACTAGCAACAAAATCTACCCACCTATTAATTCATGAATGATGGTAATTTAATGTTTTTATTTTTCTTTAGTGTTTCTTTTTTAGTATGTTTGAAATTCGGGTTTGAATTTAAAGTAACATCAAACATTAACAAAAACATCCATCCAGCAATTAATCTATGAAAGATGGTAAATTGATGTTTTTTTTTTTGTTTCTATTTGTTTCTTTTTTAGTTTATTTGAAATTTGAGTTTGAATTTACAAGTGGACAAAAAGGATTAAAAGTTCATTTAAGTTAGAACATGAGAGTAATTAAAGACAAAAAAAAATTATTCAAAATTACTTTAATATTAAAATTTAAATTTTTATTAGACATCTAAGCATTAAAAATAAGTATGTTAAGTATATAAATTTTTTTAATATACATGTACCTTGTAAAAAAAATATTTTGTACCTAATTTTAAAAATTTAGTTCTGTGCGGTCGCTTATTTCGCACTCACATTTTCTTTTTAATTTCTTTTTTTGCGAAAGAAAATGAAAAACAAAAGCAAGCAAACTAAGTTCTTGGAATTAAGAGTAAGTGAATACATGACTAGGTGTGGGCTGACACACATTTAAAGTAACTAAGAAAGAACCATGTGAGGCTTCATTCTTAGAAAGCCAACCCGTACAAAATTGTCTTCCCGCAACGTGTGGATAAAAAGACGTTTCATTGAAAGTCTTTTATATTTATGTGTAGCATCAACTGAAGAAGCCCATAGGTAAGTTGAAGGAACTCCACTTTTTACCATATTAATGGTCACAAGAGAGTTTAATTCTCAAATAACATATTTGTTTGAAAAAAACCAGAGATAATTAGCGATAACTATCTCAATAATGCAGAATATTTTTTCCTCCACCTGTGTAGATAAATGGTCAAACAAAAAATACAATTCCACAGAGCAAAAATAATTGGCAGAAAATTAAATATGAGACAAACGCAATTTTTAACGTGGAAAACTTCCCTCAATTTGAGAGAATAAAAACCACGGGACCTAGTCCAGCAAAACTTCCACTATAATAATTAATGGGTACACCAGAGTCTTCCTAATAACAATAGGGAACATCAATCAACAATAACAATCTTCCACTAAAGTGTGGTATGTCAAAGTAACTCTCAGAGAAGATAAAACTACTCAAATTGTATATTAAAATAACAAACTCAGTGGTAGAAATAACATACTAAATTTGTAGATCAAACGGAGCAAGTTTGCTACACACCTGTTACCACCACCGGAACTAAACCCTTATTTTTCTTCTCTAGCAGTCATTCTCTTTCGTTCTTCTTATTTTTAGGATTTCTAAATCCCTTTTATTTCCTTCAGGTGGGCCTAACCCAATAATACCTTTTTTTTTCTTCTCTTTTTTCAATAATAATAATACTAATAATAATACTAATACTAATAAAACTAGTGGGTTCCATTTGGGGAGTGAACCCACCAACAAATGTCCCCCTTCGACATGGGCAAGGTCTTCGTCATCACATCTGAACCATTCTCATTAGTATGAATCTTCTCAATTAAAAATGACTTCTTTCCAATGCATCTCGTATCCAATGATACCGCACTTCAATATGCTTCGACTTTGCATGTAAAGTCGAATTCTTGCTGAGATGGATTGCACTCTGACTGTCATAGAATAACACAAACTTGTCTTGCTTGATGCCTAACTCATGTAGGAATTTCTTCATCCACAAGAGTTCTTTGGAAGCTTCAGTTGTTGCAATGTACTCAGCTTCAGTAGTGGACAAAACAACACACTTTTGTAGTCTTGATTGCCAAGACACGGCTCCTACTGCAAAAGTCATCATATAACCAGAAGTAGATTTTCTAGAATCAAGATCACCTGCCATATCTGCATCTGTGTAGCCATCCAACACAGGTTCATCACCTCCATAACATAAACACACTTTGGAAGTGCTTCTGAGGTATCTGAGAATCCACTTCACTGCTTGCCAATGATCTTTACCAGGATTAGAGAGAAATCGACTAACAACTCCAACTGCATGAGCAATATCTGGCCTTGTGCATACCATAGCATACATCAAACTACCAACTGCGGATGCATAAGGAACCTTCTTCATCTCTTCTTTGTCTTTCTCACTTGTAGGACATTTATCAGAATTCAATTTAAAATGAGTAGCAAGTGGAGTACTAACAGGTTTGCAATTGCTCATGTTAAACCTCTCTAACACCTTCTCAATATAATTGTGTTGAGACAACCACAATTTATTATTCTTCCTGTCACGAGTAATTCTCATACCCAGAATTTGCTTTGCAGGACCTAAGTCTTTCATTGCAAAAGACTTGTTCAAATCTTTCTTTAAAGATTGAATCTTCTTAGTGTCATGACCAACAATCAACATGTCATCCACATATAATAAGAGAATAATATAATCACCATCAGAGAATTTCTTGATAAACACACAATGGTCAGAAGTAGTTTTACTATACCCATGTTTCTCCATGAAAGAATCTAATTTCTTGTACCATTGTCGAGGTGCTTGCTTGAGCCCATACAAACTTTTCTTTAATTTGCACACAAGATGCTCTTTACCTTTGACTTCGAAACCCTGTGGTTGCTCCATATAGATCTCTTCCTCCAAATCACCATGAAGGAATGCAATTTTCACATCATGTTGTTCAACTTCTAGGTTCAAACTAGCTGCTAACCCAAGCACAACTCGGATAGAGGACATCTTCACCGCAGGTGAAATAATTTCATCAAAGTCAATACCTTTTCTCTAATTAAAACCTTTTACAACCAGTCTTGCTTTGTATCTTGGTTGAGAACTATTCTCTTATGCCTTTATCTTGTATACCCATTTGTTCTTGAGTGTTTTTCTACCATTAGGCAACTTTACCAAATCAAATATGTGATTCTCATGCAAGGAATTCATCTCTTCTTGCATGGCCTTTAACCACTTTTCTTTATCAACATTTGTAATAGCTTCTTGATAATACTCTGACTCTTCACTATCAGTGATCATCACATACTCATGTGGAGGATATCTTTGAGAAGGTTGACGTTCTCTAGTAGATCTTCTCAACTCAAACTCGAATAGTGGCTCAACTGGAACCTGCTCATCATGGTGAGGCACATGATCATCAGTTACATTCTCATCATCTACCTGTATATCTCCCCCATCAACAAAGGTTTCTGTAGGGGGCTTAGGCGCAACATTTTTAATGTAACTTCTGGAATTTGGTTTCTGTTTTTCAGCTTTATCAAAATCTTCAATAGTCTGGTCTTCAAGAAATATCACATCTCGGCTTCTGATAATTTTCTTGTCAACCAGATCCCACAATCTACAACCAAATTCTTCATCACCATAACCGACGAATATACATTTTTTGGATTTACTATCAAGCTTGGACCTCTCATCTCTTGGAACGTGAACAAAACATTTGCAACCAAAAACTCTCAAATGACGGTAAGAGACATCTTTCCCTGTCCACAATCTATTTGGAACATCACCATCAAATGGAATAGAAGGAGAAAGATTGATCCAATCCACTGCAGTTTTCATTGCTTCACCCCAAAAAGATTACGATAATTTTGCATGAGAGAGCATACATCTGATTCTGTCATTAATCGTACGATTCATTCTCTCTGCAACACCATTATGATGAGGTGTCTTTGGAACTGTTTTCTCAAACCTGATTCCATGTTCTCTACGATACTCTTCAAATGGACCTCTGTATTCGTCACCGTTATCTGATCGAACACATTTCAATTTCCTTCCCTTTTCTCTTTCAACACTTGCATGAAAATGCTTGAAGACTCCAAATACATGGTCTTTAGATTTCAAAGGAAATGTCCACACTTTTCTAGGGTGGTCGTCAATAAAAGTAACAAAATAAAACGCACCACCAAGAGATTTACTATCCATCATACAAACATCAGTATGTACTAAATCAAGAATATTTTGCCTCGTATGAGGACCAGTATTATGAAAAGAAACTCTATGTTGTTTTTCAGCAAAACAATGAGTGCAAGTTTTTAGAGACGTACCTTTCACACGAAGAAAGTTTTTCTTCGCAAGTATATTGAGTCATTTCTCACTCAAGTGACCGAGGTGCATATGCCATAAATCAGAAGATGCATTTCAATTGCATTCACTTCTTCCTTGCATAACTTCTGAGGCATCCTATAGAGAGAAGTGGAACTTTGCTCCTTTGCAACCACTAGGGGCCCTTTGGTGATTTTACATATACCACCACCACCAAAGTAAGTGTGATAACCCTCAATATCCAAGGCTTTCACCGAAATCAAATTGACACGAATATTAGGTACATGTCTAACATTCTTCAATTGAAGCTTGCAACCAATCCCAGTTTCAACCCAAACATCTCCCTTACCGATAATTTTACATACTCCTTCATCTCCCGTTTTTCCATGCCAAAATCACCAGCAATGTAAGATGAGAAGAAATCACACCTAGGAGTAACATGATATGAGGCACCCGGATCAATAATCCAAGTTGTGATCTTTATCATTTTTCTTCTCTTTGTCTTCATCTATTTCCTTTGATTGATCTCTCTTAAGGAACCTGCAATTTCTTTTTATGTGATCCGCTTTGCCACAATGATAGCATATCACTTCTTTTCTAGTCCTCGACTTGCTTCTTGACTTGTTACGACTTTCAGAGTTGTCGCGTCTATGGAAGTTCTAGATTGACCTTCTCCCCCGTGACTCTGTAACTAGTGCTTCTGACTTTGAGGAAGAACCAATCAA
>NC_021167.2:18085319-18092261 GCF_000331145.2 Cicer arietinum | reverse complement strand
TAGTCCTCGACTTGCTTCTTGACTTGCTATGACTTTCAGAGTTGTCGCGTCTATGGAAGTTTCTAGATTGACTTATCCCTCGTGACTCTGTAACTAGTGCTTCTGACTTTGAGGAAGAACCAATCAAACCACGTTCCTTTCTTCGAGCTTCTTCATTCAACATGCTCTCTTTAACTGTTGACATTTTCAACTTTCCACTTGGAGCTGAATTGGTTAACGTCACAACAAGGACTTCCCAATTATCAGGCAAGGAACTCAACAATAACAATGCTTGCAACTTATCATCTAATTTAATTTCTGCAGTTGTCAACTGATTCACTGTATTCTGAAAAATACTCATATGCTCTGCCATTGAATCCCCATCTTTGTATTTCATATTCACCAGCTTCCGAATCAAGAATGTTTTATTTTGCACATTCTTTCGTTCATACAAATCTTTTAATTTTTCCCACATCTTGTTAGCATCTATTTCAGTTTCAACATGTGGATACACACTAAGATCCAACCACTGCCTGATCAACGCCAATGTCATTATATTCATCTTCTTTCAGTCAACGTCAGATTTATTTATGGGTTTAGCAGTGTCACCCTCAATAGGATCATACAAATCTTTACTGTATAACATGTCTTCCATGAGAGTCTTCCATGAGAGTCTTCCAAAGTGTATAACTAGAAGAGTTAAGTATAATCATATTGGGACCTTTATTTTCCTCCTCCATTTAAATACACAAATCAAATAACCGAGCTCTAGATACCACTTTGTTGGGAAAAAACCAGAGATAATTAGAGATAACTATCTCAATAATGCGGAATATTTTTTCCTCCACCTGTGCAGATAAATGGCCAAACAGAAAATACAATTCCACAAAGCAAAAATAATTGGCAGAAAATTAAATATGAGACAAACACAATTTTTAACGTGGAAAACTTTCCTCAAATTGAGAGAATGTAAACCACGGGACCTAGTCCAGTAAAACTTCCACTGTAATAATTAATGGGTACACCGGAGTCTTCCTAATAACAATAGGGAACATCAATCAACAATAACAACCTTATAGCAACCTTCCATAAAGTGGGTATGTCAAAGTAACTCTCAGAGAAGATAAAACTACTCAAACTGAATATTAAAATAACAAACTCAATGGTAGAAATAACATACTAAATTTGTAGATCAAACGGAGAAAGTTTGTTATACACCTGTTACCACCACCGGAACCAAACCCTTATTTTTCTTCTCTGGCAACCGTTCTCTTTCGTTCTTCTTATTCTTAGGATTTCTAAATCTCTTTTATTTCCTTCACGTGGGCCTAACCCAATAATACCCTTTTTTTTTCTTTCTTTTTTTTCAATAATAATAATACTAATACTAATAAAACTAGTGGGTTCCACTTGGAGAGTGAACCCACCCAACAATATTAATGTCCGACATTCAAAGCCAAATCCAATCCCCAAAGTATAACCATTATCTTAGCATTGATAATGGTGTTAATGCCGCAAAAGTCGAAGTCCTGATATCCATTCACGACTAGAGTTTCTAACAATTCCGCTAAAAGCCATAACATGCATTTCCAAGTTAGCTATCATCAACATTAAGCTTAATGTAATTCTAAGGAGGAGGGAACCAGGAGATATGATGAATGTCGCGAGAAATGCTTGATGTACAAAAAATATGAGTAGATGTGGTATGAAGAGTCTTAATTTTATTGATAGTAAGTCAGTGTGCCCATTTTTCAGCAGAAAAAAATCTTGTGACTTCTAACTTTTCAAATAATCCAATAGCAAACGTAATCTCATTGGTAGATTAAAGATTCGTAGTAATTCATTCCTCATACTCCAAAATATAGAATTCGTAATGTTGATCCAAAGCCAATAAATTCCAAATAACTTTAGCTGTCATACAATTACGAATAATAAGAATAGTAGTTTTTGAATGATGGTCACATCAATTAGAAGAAGGATCAGTAGTGACGTGCCGCCAAGTCCTAAAGTGATTAGTGAGAAGACTATAGTGAAAAATCATCCAAATAAAGAATTGAATATTTTCTAAGATTTTCAGTTTCCAAATCCAAAACCAACCACCATCGTGGAGTTTCAGGTTTGTCTCTTCATCAACCACTTATAAGTAGAATGAGCAAAATATTTCCCACTAGAAAACTCTTTCCATATAATCATATTAACAACATCAATAAAACAAAAGTGATTCTTAATATGAAGTTGAATGTCATCAAGAAGAAGAATAACATGGCGATTAAAGGGTCATTGGCCTTCTTCAAAAATATCTTTCACCTGCAAGTTATAATTTGAAATATACTTGCAGATTTTTTGATGAAAAATATGAGATTTGTCTAATGTAGTCCCAATCCAATAATGATCATACTATTTTTAATAAATTTTAATAAAATATAGAATATTTTCTTTCTATTTTTATTATTACAAAGTTCATTTCTTATTAAAAATAGAAAAAATCCACCCTTAAATATTTTTTAAGAGATCCATATTAATTTTCTTATACTTATATTATTGTCAATAAACACCGACAATGCCACTCAATTAATTCCACATGTACGAGTGAATTTAATGCTCCTAACAAAAATATGTATCCCCAACTGTAAAAGCTAAAAAGCTTGTCATATTGTTTTCCTTTTTACAACTATATATAAATTGTTTGGTTCATTTGAGGAGTTTCACATCCACTCACACACACATATTCTCTATTTTCTTGCTTCAATGACGTCTAGAGAACTCATTACTATGAAATGGATTATAAGTGTAATGGTGGTGGTTCTAGGTATGTGGAGTTGTGGGGTTGGAGGTGCACCACAAGTACCTTGCTACTTCATTTTTGGGGACTCTTTGGTAGATGATGGGAACAATAACCAGCTTTCTTCTTTGGCTAAAGCTAATTACTTTCCTTATGGAATTGACTTTCCTGGTGGACCAACTGGAAGGTTCTCTAATGGAAAAACTACTGTTGATGTCATTGGTGAGTTTTGCTTTTAGTCAAACTATAGTGATTGATGTGAATTACGTACACCAATATTATTTTTTATATTTAATTTTTACAGAATTTTTTATATTTACTGAAGAAGTTTAGGAAATGTTTTTTCTTATTTAAAAATAATATTATGTACTTATAAATAATTTAATATAAATATAAATAACAAATTATTGACTAATTTTAAAGGATACTGTTGACATAAAATATGTAGTAAAAAACATGTGAAAAACATTATTATGATCTCATGTCACTACCTACATCCTTACTTTACAAGGACTAAATGATAGTTGATATTTTTAATTTCACATGTCGATCTGTAGCTTTAATCATTCATAATCATGATCCATGATTAAATATGTAGTAATAAAAATGCACTCTTTTAATATTTATAACAAGTCTCAACACATGCAGAATTAATTTTAATAATACTAAATATCCTACAAATATAAAGAGTTTGATTGGGATAATAGGCTACATGAATCACTGAAATCTTTTTTATTTCATTTTATTTTTTTATTTTTGGTTCACTGAAATCATTTTATTTTCGGTTGCAATGAAACTTAAATAATTAAATATAAAAAAAAATATAAAGTGGAGTGTATAGTGAACAAAATTAAGTCGTATTATATATTAGACTGAAATATATATTAAAATAGAAAAACTTGAAATATGGTCTTCTTTTAAAATTTGAAAGGGATTGATATTATGTGCAATGGGTGGTTAAATTCAGGGTCAGCAATAATCTGTAAACCAGAACATAAGTACAGGTCTTTAATTAAGAAGGTCTCAATGTTTTTTTTTTTTTTTTTTTATACCTTGAATTTTATAAAATTATATTGATATCGTTAATTTTGTATATTGATTATTTTAAAATTTTATATTTGCAATTTATATTCCGAATAAATACTTAGTTTGTGGATTGCCTATTTTCTTTCTAAACATACATTAAACTTAATTTATTTCAACTCTCAACTCCTCTTCCCATCCACCACTGTGAGTATGTGACAGCAGATGGATGCTACGATACGCCACCATCCATCACCATGTTATAATCTTGAATCAGTTTTGTGATTGTACAAGTCTAATATTTTAGATTCGAATAGAGCCTCCAAAAATACTAAGACGATTTTGGTTATAGTATCATTCACTCACTTTATAAACTTCTCACTTTAGAGGAGTCAAAATTTTAAAATAAAGTCAATAATATCAATCATTTGATGATTCAATGAATGATTGATATTATATATGTATGACCACTCATGAGAGGTTCACTATAAGAAAAACAAGGATTTGTGAGGGCCAAATGTCATCACAAAGTAAGAAAAACAGCCACAACAAGTAAATTTGTGGCTGTCTTTGGCAGCCACAAATAAGCCAATCACAAAAGTTTGTGGCGGCCAAAACGACTACAAAATTTAGATTTTTTGGTTACCATTTGTGAGAGCTTGGGCTGCCACAAAAGACTAAAAAGTTTAAAATAGTTAGCGTTTGTGAGGGCCAATACCACCACAAAAGCTGCCCTTTGTGAGGGTCACGGCCACCACAAAAGTTGTCATTTGTGAGGGTTTAAACTGCCACAAAAGGATGATATGACATAAAATAATCAGTTTGTGAGGGCTTAGGCCACCACAAACTGTACCATTTGTGAAGGCTTAGGCCACCACAAATGTGTGACTTTATTAAAAAAAAATAATTTTATATAATTAAAAATTAATATTATATATATAAAAAATTAATATTAATATAATTTAAAAATTAAAAATAAATATTATATATTGATAAATTATATATTAATAATTGATTCACTTACTTTACCAACATCTTATTTTAGAGAAACCAATTCCCTTCCTCTATATAACTAAATTTAGTGAAAAAATATTGAAAATTGAGTCCTTACTATTAGTTGTTTTCCGCAATCACACAGTTATGTCTACATCATCCGATCTTGAACAAACATATATTGTCATATAACGTGTAAATTTCACAGCAGCAAATTATGATAATAAAAAAAAAATTAGAGAATATTTTCATTTGTTTTATCACTAGTTTTGTGGTTAAATTATTTTAGAGTGAATTTATAGAAAGAAAACATCAAAATAAATAAATAAAGTCGCATCTATACATAATGGTTGTGGCTGCAAATTACACTATTTTTATTTAAACCATGCATACTTAAAAAAAATAAAATAAAATAATACACTAGTAGGGACGTAAAAGACCCGGTTCGTCCCGCGAATCCGATCAGATCCATAAGCAACAAGTTGGGTCTAATCAAGTCAGAGAAAAAAAAAAAGACAGGGACAAAATAAAAAAATGATCGAGTTCATGTCACCTTCTAAAATATGTCCCGACCCAAAATACATTAACGACAAGGTGTTTTTTTAATTATTGTAATTGTTATTGATTTCACTTTACTAACTTAACTTAGTTTTTGAAAACATTTCCTCTTCCCTGTATCATTTATCCTCTGCACCTTTGCGATTTATTTTTCTTCTCCTCTCTGCATCCTTTATTATTATTATTATTATTATTATTATTATTATTATTATTATTATTATTATTATTATTATTATTATTGTTGTTGTTGTTGTTGTTGTTGTTGTTGTTGTTGTTGTTGTTGTTGTTGTTGTTGTTGTTGTTGTTGTTGTTGTTGTTGTTGTTGTTGTTGTTGTTGTTGTTGTTGTTGTTGTTGTTATTATTATTATTATTATTATTATTATTATTATTATTATTATTATTATTATTATTATTATTATTATTATTATTATTATTATTATTATTAGTATTATTATTATTATTATTATTATTATTATTATTATTATTATTATTATTATTATTATTATTATTATTATTGTTGTTGTTGTTGTTGTTGTTGTTGTTGTTGTTGTTGTTGTTGTTGTTGTTGTTATTGATATTGTTATTATTGTTATTGTTATTGTTATTATAAGACAATGTTGTTTGATACTATTTTTGATTAAAGAATAAAACTATTAGGTAGTAAAAGATCTATAAATTTAGTAGGTTACTTGTTTTGGTTAAATCATTTGTATTTTGTATGAGAATGTTATGAGTTACTAATTTTGAATGGATTAACAAGTAATAACATATGTGACTTACTATGAATTTTTTAAAAATAAAATTTCTAGAAAAAAATTCAAAAATTACTAGTTGGTCTTGATACCAACCGAGTCTCGTCTTATTTTGTCCATCTTTATTGAACCTACAACTAATTGGATTTGGTCGGATTAAGAGATGGATTAAGACTTTAAAATTAATCCGATCAAATATTAAGACCGAGTAAAGGACACACCAAACTCGACCTAATTCGCCCTTTGTAGATCCGGCTTCCTTGCCATCATTGTTAAATCGCCACCTTCACTCTCACATCATTGACGTTTCTCGAGCTTTTCCTACTATATTGTCTTTCTCACTCTCTTACCATGTTGTCTCTGTCGCTGTTCTCACTGCAACCACCGATGATTTTACGTGTCTTAGAGTAGATTCTGGTGATGAAGTTTCTTGTTGAGGAGGTCAAGGTTGAAAGTCAAAAAACATAAGAAAGAGGGTTTGGCTAAGATATGTGATAGTGTGATTGACAAACAATGAAGCGGATGACGGCGAAGGCAGTGAGCGCTCGACGGCGAAGACAGTGAGCGCTCGACGACGAAAGCAGTGAGCGCTCGACGGCAATGAGATTAATGTGTTTATTTTGTTTTAGTTTTATTTTATTGATTTGCCACGTAGGAAGGTGTGGACTAGGTGGGTGAAGCATGATGAATGCTGAAGGGTATCTGAAGTATCCCTAGTTTGGATTAAAATATTGTTCTAAATTAGAAAGTAGTGATATTCCAATCGTAGATTCTTTAGGTTTGTGTTACTATCTTTGGAACGAAGAAAATTACTAACTTATACCATTGAGAACCAAAACCATTATTTAAATAGAC
>NC_021167.2:18082230-18085214 GCF_000331145.2 Cicer arietinum | reverse complement strand
ATGAAGAGTCATGATTTTCCTACTTTTATTTTTTTTTATTTTTATCAATCATAAAAATAGAAATAATATTTATGGTATTTACGCCATATTTTTCATGACAATTATATCTTTAATCGTAAAATTTATATGAAATAAATCACTTAAATTTGACTAATTAACATAATAATCTTAACAAATTTAAATATTACACGTGTAATCCAAATTTTTTAACAAGAAAAACAAACTAGAAAATGTAGATACGAATTAATAATAAATTAGTAAACATGATTTTTGTTTTGACGGGCTAAATTAGGGGTCATGTTACTTTGTATATTATTGAATAAAAATATTCCTTTTTATATACATGTATAAATCTATTGAAATTTGACAGCTGAACTTTTGGGATTCGAGGATTATATATCTCCTTATGCAACAGCCAGAGATCGGGACATACTCAAAGGAGTCAATTATGCTTCTGCAGCTGCTGGAATAAGAGAAGAAACCGGACAACAACTAGTATATTTTTTATCTTTATAAAAAAACTAGTATATTTTTAACTCTATAATCTATAAATAAATAAACTTTTTATAATATTTTTAGTCCGTTAATGAGAGACTAATAATGAGCTAAAAATACATTAGTTTTTGTTAAATACAAGACAAAAAAAATTATAAGGAAGAATTAAATCAACATTTGAGTTAACCCTAATTTCCTTCATTTTTTGTTTCATAATTAACCACGCGAATAGTCTCTAGAATTGTTCATTTTTTTTTCTCTACTTTGTAGGGAGATCGTATAAGTTTTAGTGGGCAAGTGCAAAATTACCAAAAGACAGTATCCCAAATGGTAAATTTGCTTGGAGATGAGAACACAACTGCAAATTATCTTAGCAAGTACATTTATTCAATTGGATTGGGTAGCAATGATTACCTTAACAATTATTTCATGCCTGCTTATTCTAGTAGTAGACAATATACACCACAACAGTTTGCTGATGTTCTTATTCAAGCGTATGCTGAACAACTCAGGGTTAGACTCTCATTCTCTCTATTAATTACCATTTCACTCTTTTACATTGTATATTGTTGGTTTTCATTGTATTTATCAAATACGGCACTAAAGCAAATTTTAAAATAAGAAATTGATAAAAAAAATTTAATATTTATATATATATATATATATATATTTTTTTTTAATTTTATTTATTTAAAATTGACCATTCTTACTTTAATGATGTAAAATGTTTTAATTATGTCAATTGATAAAAATTTTTATAGTTTTTTATGCCAAAACATACTTAAGAAACAATTACTTTGAGAAGTCTTAAAGTCCTAAGAACTAAGGTCTGCCCACTATATCTAAATTTCAAATATCCTACTTTTGTTAGAAAGAAAAAGAATTGTAGTAATTTGAAATAGAAATGGCATGCAAAAGCTATTTTATTATTACTATTTTTAATTACACATGAGTTGCCTAAAATAAAAAAAAGATTACACGTGATTTAGAATCTTACGGAAGAAAATTCAAAGTCTTCTTATATAGTCTTTTCAAAAATAGTTCAGTCTTACCAAGTTTAGTAAAAAACCATTTTATAATAATAAAAAATAGAGAATAAATATAATATATTTTTAAATTTTTTTTACTATAAATAATAAAATTCACTTTTGAACTAAGTTCATATTAAACACCCTGAAAAATTAATGATTGATTTGTGCCTGTGACTTAGATCCTATATAACTATGGAGCAAGAAAAATGGCTTTATTCGGGGTTGGTGAAATAGGTTGTAGCCCAAATGAATTAGCCCAAAACAGCCCAGATGGTAGAACATGTGTTGAAAGAATTGATTCCGCAAATCAATTATTCAATAACGGTTTGAAATCTCTTGTTGATCAACTCAACAACCAGCTTCCCGATGCAAGGTTCATCTATGTAAATGTTTATGGTATCTTTCAAGACATCATAAACAATCCATCATCATTTGGTAATTACTTTCTGACTAAGATATTTTCTGGTTATAATTTGTCTTGTAGTATCTTTACTCGCTATTATAAGAAACAGAGAAAGAAAAATACTTTTATTAATTTTAAGAAATTCAATTATATCAAATATAGTTGTTTATCTTTTTATATCAAATATTCAACTACACATATTAAATAATTTATGGGAATCAAATTTTAGACAAAATTTTGCTTATTTTGTTATTATATTTAACTTTCAGGTTTAAGAGTTACAAATGAAGGATGTTGTGGTGTAGGAAGGAACAATGGTCAAATTACATGTTTGCCACTTCAAACCCCATGTAATAATAGGAACGAATACTTATTTTGGGATGCATTTCATCCAACTGAAATTGGCAATACTATAATTGGTAAAAGAGCTTACAATGCTCAATCTGCATCAGATGCTTATCCTATTGATATCAATCGTTTAACACAAATATGATGAAAATCTAGAAGTGGTAATAAGTTGGTTGTGGAACTTTATTAGTGTATAATGGAGTTATTTACGACAAAGGTGTATAAGTGTAATTCACCATAAATATTTGTTTTTAGATTTTCATATTGATGTTACTTCTCAACTGGTGAAATTTTCTTCTAAATTGAATAAAACCCGTGTGATGCACATGTAAGTTGATTTTTTTTTCTAAAGACTAAACAAATTATATGAAAAAAGATATTCTAAGCACAAGGTGTGTCAAAAATATAAAATACACAAATATTACAATCATAACATCTTCACGCGTAAGAGGGGGGAACCTTAAACAAGTAAAAACACTCTTAAAATTTCGAACATAACTTAGGATGTCAATATCCTTGAACGAAATCACAGAGAATCCCTTTACCTCTAAATTTGCCCTAACACCACATAATAAATTTAAGATCACATCACATTTCATACAAAAAAGAAAGCTCCTCATATACGATAGCTCCAATTATAGAAGTAGAGCATGCTATCCTTCTTCTTTATTTCATCAGCATAGCCTAATCCCTTTATCCCCTCTCCC
>NC_021167.2:18066401-18081730 GCF_000331145.2 Cicer arietinum | reverse complement strand
TTTAATTCTTTGTTTGTTTTTAATTACTTATGGACCAAAAAATATACCCTCGCTTTGAAAAACGGGGTGTTACATTGCGTTTCGCTCACTCGGAAAATTCACTCGAGGGTGTTGGTTACCATGAATGTGATAACCTTCACCCCTATGGTGTTTTAGCATTGTCCATCGTTTTCCTCTTAATGTTTCTCTGAAATCTTATAATCTTGTAAAACCAAAAGGATAAACACATTTCTCTATTGTTTCAACAAGCACCTTCCAAACTAGTTCAAGTCTTCACTGAAGAAATCCCTTAAGTCCCTTATCTTCTAGCATTTTTAACATTGTTTTAAGTCTTCACCCAAGCAAGCTTCTCTCAATCCTTTGGTTAAAGGATTGTAAGAATGAAGTAGCAAAATATAATCTCTTCGTAGCAACATATAATCTTCAAATTTCACTACTAGATTTTATATCATTCATGATATTCAATAATCAAAGTTGCTACAAGTTAGAAACACTAGATAATATTTTATAGTAGTTAGATACCAGTAAAGGATAAATATAATGCTTTAAAGGAATAATAGTTATAGTAATAATGGGAAATTTTCCTCATTTGATGACTACATCCTTTAGTATGATTTCAAAAGATCAAGAATATAAGCATAAGGGATGGGATATGATAACGGAAATGTATCAATATTATGGCTATATTTGTAATCACAATTTCCTTTTTCTGCAAATCATATATAAGCATAACTAGTACCGATTATGGCTTGTACAAATCACAAGGTGTGACACATAATCTTATAAACATTTCCTATGATGTCATTTTCCATAGCCAGAAAGTGTCATGTGTTTTGAACCCACGATCTAGCTCTTCAATACCACATTCTAAAGCAAGGAAAAGTTGATATAAAAAATTTTGAATAAAAAATGTGCATATAATCATTAAAATTCGTTTGTTCCACACAAAAGTTCAATTCTCCATCAGAAACATTACCTAAAGTGTAAGTAAAACATCATACTGATCTCACACACACAACTAATCATCGTTGATAAAGTTTAAAGGCCATGTGGATTAGCTTGTAGTGCATAATAACTTTAAAGACACCATACATAAATACATAGAACTAATCTCTTCTACCATTATTTGGTTACCCGTTCTTACTAGTATTTTGTTGCCTTTTGGGATTGTGCTCCAAAGTAATTTTATTCATGCACAACTGATCTAAAACAAATGCATGACACCAAAAATATAGAAGCATGAAAGGATTAAAACCAACAAAATCATTCCCAAAGAGATAAGATCACTAGAATGAGAAGAAACAGAAAATGAAGAACATCTTAATTTATAAAATGGTATGGATTTAAAATGAAACGGAAACACATAAAATATGAAAGAAATCATGAAATCATTACCTTCATAAAAATAATTAATGTTAGAAATATATAGATGGACAAGAAGCTTCATATTCTAGTGGAAAGGCCATACCTTGAATGATCAAAACTATTAGATATCAAGATGGTGCATTCAAATGAAGGAAATTCATGGATATCAAGATGTTTGGGAGATACTGACTAAGAGGTTTGATGCATTAGGTGCGAATCCAATAGAGTTCTTTCAAAGATGCAAAGAAGATAGATTGCAACCCTCTCTTTATTCACTATCAATGTGTAGATGTAGCAAATTTTGAAAAAAATATCATTGTGTGATAGTGCAAAAGAACCTTCGAAAACTCTTGAGAAAACATATGTTGGTGAAAAGAAATTGAAGAAGGTGTGATTGCAAATATTAAGAAGGAAATAAAAGTTGTTACAAAAGGAGAATAAGGAAGAAATGTCAAAATTCATCCCATGTATGCAAACACTAACAAATAAAATGAAGGGATGGTGAGAAATTGACAGATCAAGTAATGGTGGAGAAGATCTTGAGATCATTGACTCAGAAGTTTGATCATATAGTGGTGGCAATTGAAGAATCAAAGGATCTTGGAAAAATAAGATTGAGGAGCTGGAAGGATCTTTAGAAGCTCATGATCAAATAATAAATGAAAAAAATGGTGACAAGTCTGCTGAAGTTGCATTGCAAGCTTAGTCAAAAGGTGATTTCAACAACAAAAAAAAGAGAGGCAAGAAAAAATGGAGAGAAAGAAATGGTTGTGGTCGTAGAAATTACAAGAATGAAAACCGTTGAGGTTCTAGGGGTGGTGGACATGGTGCTCGTGGAGAAGCCAGTGGTTCACATGGTAGAGGAATATGAAAGAAATTTTGCAAAAGTAACATTCAAGTGCACAACTGCCAAAAGTGGGGGCATTTTGCTGATTAATGCTATCTTGGAGACAAAAGAGTAAAGGATGATGAAGCCAATATGTTCCAAGAGGAAGAAGATGATCAAGTCTTGTTGATGATCACCACTAGAGAAGATGAGAATAATGCAGATAAGTGGTACCTAGATATTGGGTGTTCCACTCATATGATTGGACACAAAGACTGGTTAGTGAATCTTGATGTGTCAAGGAAGAGGAAAGTGAAGTTTGCAGATGATAGTACATTGAGTGTTGAGGGAATTGACAATGTGATGATTCAAAGAAAATATAGGAAGTCTACAATGATTTCTAAAGTGTTGTAGGTGGCAAGTATGAAAAGAAATTTGTTGAGCCTTGAAAAATTGCTTGAGAAGGGTTACATGATAATCATTGAAGATAACATGATTAAGGTTCATGAGAGAAATATAAGATTGATATTAAAAGCCCCATTTTCAAAGAACATAACCTTCAAGATTGGAATACAAGTTCTAGAGCATAAATGTTTTGCATTTGTTGTCTTTAGTGAAAAATGGTCATTTAAAATTCAAACATACGAGCTTAATGAACAAGAAGAACATGCTACAGGGTCTTGCATGGATACAAATACCTAAATATATGTTTGAAGAAACTTTGGTGTCAAAGCAGTCTAAAAATTCATTTCAACAACAACTAGAGGTGAGATCAAATGATATGCTTGAAGTGATCTAGTAAAATGTATGTGGCCCAATTCAAACCGATTCACTTGGAGGTAACAAGTATTTTATGTCATTTATGTGAGTGCTTTAGTCGTTGTATTTGGGCTGAAAGTGTTTTGATTAGATGTCAAAACTAAGTTAGTTGAGAATTATTGTTTCAGAATACCTCATTAATATCTACATTATTGAAATGAGGTTTTAAGTCAAACTTTTTCATATGATTAAGTATTTGAAAGGTTTCCTTTGAAAAGATGGTTTTTACAATAACAACTCATGTAATTCAGATTGTACTAACTGTAATTCGAATTACACCTATCTAAAAAAAATGAGATTTTGTTTCTACAATGTAAAATTCAAATTACACTTGTACGTAATTCAATTAAGCATAAAAAGTATTGTAATTTTTATTACCCATTTTTGTAATTCGAATTATCTATTCATAATCAACCTTTCATCTACTGTTTGTGAGATGCAATTTGAATTACGCATTAAGGTAATTCAAATTACACAGTAAAATATTTAGGTTGTTATTTACCTTGCTTCGCATTCATGCACTCTTTGGCATTCATATATATGTCATTTTACCTCACTTTTGGCACATATAGAACATTTTTACTCTTTTATATCATCATCTCTTTCATCAAAAAATATATCTTTGAAAGGTCTTAGAACCATTTTTTCAAGGAGAAAGATTCTTGAGTGATACAAGTGTTGTGATAACATTGTAAGAAGATTTGAATGTTCAATTGATTGTGAGAGTTGGTGATTGGGTTTATCATCATCTACAAGCAAGGGTAAAAGAAAAAGAACGGATTTATTTTCACCCCATTTGGGAATAGTTAGGGTTTTAGGCTTCTTATTGAATTGTCAAGATTGAAGGAGTTGAATCAACAATAGGTGAAGATTCAAGTTTGAAGGCTTCATAGAGGTTGGATTTGCAGTTGTATCACTTGGAATTAATGGTGATTTTTGAAGTCGGTTTCAAGAATTGAATAATTCTTAAATTCATAAGAAATGAAGTCATTGTAGCAAAAGTGTTTGTTCATTTGTCTCAAAGGAGTTTATTTTTGTCAACATAACAATTCAATTTCTCATTAGTGGGAGGAAATCTCTTATCAATTGATAGGAGGACATGATGTAGATCACAAAGCAAAGATGAACTTGATCGAACCAGGATAAATCGTGGTCTTGATTCTCTTACTATTAGATCAGTTAATTCAATTTGTGTTCAAGAAACCTAAACTTCTTGGTTTAAGAATTTTATGAAATTTAATTTGTTTTCAAAAGTATATAAAAAATCTCAAAATCCAAGAAATCACTAACAAATCATATAATTAAGTAATTTTCCAATTTATCTCGGTTCAATTTTATTTTTTGTTCTTTGTTTGATAATTGAATTTTACGTAAGAGTTGCTAAATCTAATTTGGGTATTGGAAATTCAAACAAGCAATAGTAATTGATTTTCAAGATCAATTTCATCGTTGACTGATTGACTATCTCTTAGTTCGATATTTGTTATTCACATTAATCATGAAATGTTCTTGAGTGCAATCGTTCGATTAGGAATTATCGAAAAATATTAAAAGCGTTTCCGTAATTGATTGAAATATGTTGTATCTATTTACCCCTTCTAGATACGGGGCCATACTAACCAACATATTATAAATGATGTCACAAGGAAAATATTGGTTTATCTAATATAGAGAAAGAATGAGGTGTTTGATACATTTAAGAAATTCAAATCCATGGTTGAAAATCAAAGTGGAAAGTGTATTTAGGTTCTAAGAACTGATGGTGAGGGTGAATATGTCTCAAATAATTTTAGTAGATTGTGTGAATCCAAGGGCATAATTCATTAGATGACGCCACCATAGACACCTCAACATAGTGGAACAACTGAAAGAAGGAATAGAACCATTATTAATATGATGAGAAGTATGTTGAAAAGGAAGGATTTGCCCAAGTCATTATGGGGAGAAGTTATGGGAACATCAACCTACATCTTGAATAGAAGTCCAACAAAAAGATTATTGGGTGTGAAACCAGAAGAAGCCTGAGTAGGAAGTAAACCAAAGTTAAGTCATTTTCGTGTATTTGGTTCAATTTGCTTCAAATATGTTCCAATGAAGTTAGACAAAAACTTGACGACATAGGAGAAAAAATGATACTAGTAGGATACCATTTGATAGGTGGATACAAACTGTATTATCCTTTAAATAAAAGGATTTTAATTAGTAGAGATATGAAATTGTTGAAGCTAGAAGTTTGAGCTTTGCAAGCTCAGGCTCATAGAAGACCAAGGAAGTGTTGGTGGATTTAGTGATGATAAGATATTTGAGAACGTTGAAGTTTTAGTAGTAAGAATATCACAAAGAGCTAGAAACCTACCAGGTAGGCTTTAAGACTATGATATGATAACTGATGCTGAAGTGAGCTTAGAAGAAGATTTAGTCCATTTTCCCTACTCTAAAAGGCAGAGCCAATTTGTCTTGAAGAAACTATGACTGATCCTACATGGATGAGTGCTATGAAAGCTATTGATGTGAAGTGGTGGGTATACAAAGTGAAGTCGAGTCCTACTGAAGAAGTGGTGAAACATAAAGCAAGGTTAGTTACTAGAGGTTTTTAAGTAAGAAGTGGCATTAATTTTGATGAAATTTTTGCACTTGTGGCTAAAATGGAGACTATTATACTAGTGGTATGAATTGCTAGCCAAAAAAATTGGAGTATGCATTAAATGGATGTCAAATTTGTATTTGGTAATAGTCCACTTCATGAAGAAGTGTACGTTACTCATCCCCCTAGATTTATAACTTAAGGATAAGAGCATAAAGTGTTCAGATTAAAGAAAGCTCTTTATGTCTTTAAGCAAGCCCCAAGAGCTTAAAATAAAAGGTTTGATGGATTTCTAACAAACATTGGCTTCAAGAAGTCCACAAGTGAACATGGAATTTTTATGAGGAATAATGGAAATGTAAATCATCTCATAGTTTGTGTCTATGTTTGATGATTAATTGTTGACTTGGTGTAGCAAAGTTGAAATTGTGGCATTCAGTAATAGAATGATATAAGCATTTGAAATGATCGATTTGAGGGAGTTGTCATACTTTCTTGGCATTGAATTTTAGGGAACCATCCTTGGTATAGTGATACATTGGTCAAAGTATACAAGAGATGTGCTTAAGAGGTTTAATATGTCAAACTGCAACTTAGCAGCTACACCCGTTGAGAGTGGCTTGAATCTTATGAAAGATGGAAATAAAGATGTGGTAAATGTTGGAGAATCATGATATAAACTTTAAAAACTCATTTTAAAATCATTCTCATGAGCGAAAAATCCCTTTAGCCAAGTACCACATAAGCAGAGAATTTCACTAGAAGGGTTCATATGTTTACCCTTAAAGCATTAAGAAGACAAATCACGAAGACGAATCATCTATGTTCAATCATGCTTTAACTTTGATCCCTAAGGCTAAAATTATTGGCGTCTTTATATAGTCTACACAAGCACATAACATACCATTGTGCTAGCCAATCTATGAAGGTAGTGGCAATCAAGATTACTTGGGGAGTGTGCTCTTTTATTTGTAGCGAATTGTAAGACTTCAATTTTAGAGCAAAACCAAAGTAAGTCCCAAACAATTATATTTAATTAAATAAAAATTATTAATTAAATTATATTATATTTAATCAAATTAATTGTCAATCCTCATTTTTTTAATCAAATCATATTCAATTTAATAAATTATAAATATGTGAATATATTAAATCATATTTAATATGATTAACATCTAATTAAATCATGTCTTTAATTTAGTCATTTGTTTTGTTGTCAATAATCTATGTGTGTGACCCTTATAAGTTCTTACTAAAATGGTAATAATATGAAATATTATATATAGTTTCAAGATCCCATTCAGTAAAAACATCAAGTTAATAAATGGAACAACAATTGTCCTTTTAATACAACAAAATATCATTTTTATCATCTCAAGAAATAGAAGTAATGTTTCTAATAAGTTTTTGAAAATAATAACATTTATTAAGGTCCAAAATAATCCCTAAAGCTGAAGTCAAAACTCCTAATGTTTATGTAACAATCAATGCATATCATATATGTAGGTTGACTTTTGACTTTAATCAACATTAAACTTATTTACATATTGTATCTTATACACATGTTGTAGAAGAAGTTGACTTTCATGACAAAATTTTGAAGAGAAAGTTTAACTTTCTTTCTTCAACTTATACTCTTTCTGGTATATGAGACACTTCTTCTTTCAATATTTGGTCCAACCTATTTGGAAGTAACACTTTCTTTTGTAACCTTTATTTCCAACTTAAATGCAAGAGTACATGACTTGAATTGATTCTCGCCCATGTGCTACTCATTTTTAGTAGGCTTCAAGTCTTCTGCTTATATAGACCATTAATACAGTTTTTCCTTTGTGACTATAATCATCCAACAACTCTTTCCGAACCAAGTCAATGGCCAACTTTTGACCAATAAGAAATTCTAATATATCATGGTTCTCAACGTACTCAATAATATGAAGTACATGAGGACTGGGTAGTTTCCTTTTATCAATTATTAGTTGAAAATGGTCGGGAAATCTATAAACTTTCTTATCTTTCTATATTGGAATAATGCACCATGCTGTGAATGAATATATCATAAACTTTCATGATTACCGGTCCGCTGTCGCACACGGGTCAATTACAATTGATAAAATGTAAATAGAGGCAATAACTCGAGTCGTTTCGCAAGGACTTCTGATATAATAATATTACCCAAATTGAAAGTTAAAATTTGAAAGGGGTTTTTTTATATTTTTTTTTGTTTTAACAAACGAGCAAAACGATTAATCCACTGATTCTAGTTTGAGATCTATCACAAATTCTATCAATGAGTTTAATTTCTAATTTGTGATTCTTTTCTTATTTCACTATAGAATTGATCAAACAAGCGTAATCAATCCTATGTGAATTCGGTTTCGTTGATTGGGTTAAATATCACAATCATCAAAATATTACAATTAGCGATCAAGCGTTGCAAAATTATAATTCAATTAAATTAGAAACCGAAACCAAATTCTGTCAAATAATTTTAATCGATCCTATTGGAATTCAATTTAAGCAACCAGAATATCAATATAATCAAATCAATAGAAATAGAATCATGAAGTGAAATTGACAGTGTAACCTGAATCTCAAGGTGTTGATGAAACTCTGAACTCGTGGATTAATCTTATAAAATTAGTCTTCCATTAAATTAAAATAAAAAGTGTTTATTCCTTGTAGCAATCTGAATCCTAAAATTTCATGTCCTAGAAAAGAAAGAAAACTCCCAATATATAGTACTCAATTTTGGGCTTTAGAGTTTAGGGTTCAAAACAAGTGGCCCGTAATTAAAATTTATTACAAAAGTCCAGATTACAAAATCTGCATTTTAGGCTCAGTAAAGTTTGGCATTGGACTTTTATTCCAACATAAAAGTTGTAGCTCTGATTTTTAGGTTTCCAACGCCTGCTCGTATGCGCCAATCCGATATCGAGAGCTCAAGTTATGGCCTACAGAGCAAGTAAGGGTCAAAATTCAAATAATAAAATTATAATTCAATTTCGATCCAAATTTAGAAATAGGCTAAAAAATTATTCTAAACTATAAAGAGCTTTTAAAATACCAAACTAAAAAGTTAGAAACATGTGCACAAATGCTATGATCAATTACAAAACTAAAGTATCCTACATTTAAGGAATTAACTTGACGATTCTCACAAGCATCCTTTCGATTCTAGTAGGAGTAGTTTACTCAAGACTCAATTACTCAAATTATACAACTTTTCTCAAATTTGGAGGACCATCCTAAAAAATTTCAGTACTATTATAGAAGTTATTTTCTAGATAAGTCTTGTCCTTCTTAAGGACATTTCACCGTTAACATTGTGTCTAAATTTCATGATAATTTAAATTACGCAAACTTGCAGAACTTTAGTATCACGATTAAAACATATTTAATAGGACTTTATTAAATATGCTCCCACTATTTTATTCAAATCAATTATCTTTACCATTGACTTGGAAAATCCCATTGGAAGATTTTCTAGTGAGACCAATTTCCATATTTCACTTTGTTCTGAGACAATTGAGCTGATTCACCCAAAACATGCTATTTAGGTAGAAACTTCATTTCCAATTACATCACATGTAGCTCTAGGAACAATAGGGTGAAGGACGTTTGTTCTAATTCATCTCTTAAATGAAAGCTCAACTCTTTTGAATCTAAGCCCATTTCAATCTTAATGAATTCAACTTAGTTAAGTTACACCAAATGGTTCACGAGTGTCACACATCCGAAAACATTAAACTTGATATTTAATTTGATGTATTTTTAATTAGGTGATCTCATCGGCTTTTGCACCATATACAAATGTCTCTCAGCAAACATGTATATATACTTTCAAATTTTAAAGCATATAAAAATAATAAAACATGCTAGCACATATCCTCTCTCTCTCTATATATATATATATATATATCATGCATCACATACAAAATAATATAAGATTAGGTAATATAGTGATGACATTGACAAGTGTCACAGTGAAAGACATATAAATAACATTTATATATCATTATTATTATTATTATTATTATTATTATTATTATTATTATTCTTATTATATATATATATATATATATCATGCATCACATACAAAATAATATAAGATTTGGTAATATAGTGATGACATTGACAAGTGTCACAGTGAAAGACATATAAATAATATTTATATATCATTATTAGCATTTACCTATTATTATTTTTATTATAGGTTTTATGTGTCATTACTAAAATTAATGTATATTACTTAATACTATCATAATTGTAGAATCATGTCATTTAAATATGTATGTTGTTCTTCCATTGAAAAGTACAATAAATAAAAATAAGAGCTTTCTTTCTTGGTATCAGAGTTTTTAAGCTGTAAAGCTCCCAATCCAATACCTAAAAACATGGCATCCGTTGCCAACTCAAATAATAGGAATGACCTACCATCATCTCTATCTGTCAAGCTGGACATAAACAATTGTCCTCTATGGAAATCTCTAATCCTACCCGTAGTTAGAGGCTACAGACTCGATGGATATTTGTTGGGAATAAAAGTGTGTCCTAAAGAGTTTATTACCTCTTTAGACTCAAGCATGAGCAACAACCCTGCTTTTGAGGAATGGCAAACGAATGATCAGCGCCTCCCTTTTGTGGATGCTCAACTCGATTGCTACTGAAACTACAACATAACTGTTGCATTGTGAGACCTCCAAACAACTTTGGGATGAGGCTCAAGGTTTGGCTGGAGCACACTCAAGGTCTCAAATCATCTATCTCAAGTCTGAATTTCACAGCATTAGAAAAGGAGAAATGACAATGGAAGAACCTTGCTAACAAACTCAAACTTGCACGCAATCCAATTTCAACTTTTGATCTAGTCATTCAAACCCTAAATGGTTTGGATTTGGAATATAATCCCATAGTTGTAAAACAATCTGATCAAACTACACTCTGTTGGGTGGACTTACAAGCTCAATTACTAACCTTTGAAAGTAGAATTGAGAAACTGAATAACCTCACCAACTTGACTCTCAATGCATTAGCAAATGTTGCAAACAAGCTTGATCACTGAGGCAATAGGTTCAATTCAAAAAATAATTGGAGAGGTGCCAACTTTAGAGGTTGAAGTGGAGGCAGAGGAAGAGGTAGGTCATACAAGACACCATGCCGAGTCTTTGGCAAGAGTAATCACAATGCAATAGACTGTTTTCACAGGTTTGAAAAAAACTACTAAAGATCCAATCATTCAACAAACAATGATAGGAAAGCATCTCACAATGCCTTCATAGGCTCTGAGAGCTCAATCCAAGACTACGACTGGTATTTTGATAGCGGTGCAAGAAACCATGTAACACATCAAGCTAAAAAGATTCAGGACTGATTGAGCATCATGGTAATAATTCACTAGTTGTTGGTAATGGTGAGAAATTGGAAATTGTAGCCACATGTTCTTCAAAACTTAAGCCACTCAATTTACATGATGTCCAATATATACCTAACATCACGAAAAATCTATTAAGTGTTTCTGAACTGGTTGCGAATAATAACATACTTGTTGAGTTTGATGAAAACTGTTGTTTTATGAAGGACAAGATGAAAGAGAAGGTTACTAAAAGGGATACTAAAAGATGGATTGTACTAGCTCTCAAGAACAAAACGAAACCCCAATACTTATGTATTTGTCAAGGAAAGCGGGCATAAGAGACTTGCGATGTAGCAATGTCAATTTACAAGGAAGGGTGTTTGAATTGTAAAATTCACTTATTTAAAATTTCCTATTAAAAACTTAAAAAAATAACTCAAGATTGATCTTAGTTGTGAAAACATAAAACGGAGAACGTTCTTGGTTAGTTAAAATCAACAGTTTAACTTATCTATTTAACTTCATAATCAAAATGACTGAAAGTAAATAGAGATAAGGAAAGAGATATCACACAATGATATATCATGGTTCACCCAACACAGGTTACGTCCAATCCTCACAACTTTGAGATTTTCCACTAAGTGTTCAAACGGAGGACGTTCTTGGTTTTACACAATTTTGTTCAGATCAACCTTGATGTGTAACAACAATTCCTTTCCACCCATAAAGTATTTAATCTGGTCACCTATCAATCTTTAGAGAGGATTTTACAATTCACCTTTTAACCATAAAAGGATTTTCTACAAAACTACTCAAACTATAAACAACCCTTATAGTCTTGAGTTTACACAATAATGATTTAAAGATATTTGTAGAATATGAGTATGCTCAACTCGTGTTTGAGAATAGATTCTTGATAAAAGAATTCAGTAGTATGATCTTGATATTTGAAGAGAAGAACAATACTGAAGCTTTCGCAATTTAAGAAGCTTTCAAGTATGTAAGTGTGTGTAAGTGATGGATTTTCTTAACACTTAAAGTTGTACATCTTCCTTGAGCTTTGGGTTCCTTTTATAGGCTTCAAGGAGGTTGATGACATCTATTATGATTGTTGAAAAGGTGCCAAGCTATCATGTGTCAGACTTGACCAAAAACCACACTTTTTGAACCATGAATGTTCTTAACTTGAACATTATGCATTTTTGCTTCAGTGATAATAATGTATGATCTGTAGCTTCTCATTCGTGATAGTGATGATCCTTTGTTTATACACACAAACATCTCAGAGATGTGTTTAATGTATTCAGATTAAGACTGCCTTTTGATTCATGCAAAACAGGCTGGAGAATGATTGTAACATGTTGGAGCATATTTATCATTCTGGAGACTAATGTTACCATGCTAGAGAATTATCATTTGTTACTTTTGCTTTGAGTCATGCCTTTTAATCTTTGATCTTTCAAAGTGTTTCTTTTGCTCATATGAGCACTTAATATTTCTTGTAGATGAAATGGAAATGCATTCATAATTTGTAGAAGCTTTTCTTGCATTAGCAAATGATTTTATCTTGCTTGATGAAAATTACGAACACATGGAGAACGTTCTTAGTTTTCTAGATTTTATAAAGAGGGTTATTGATTCAGTTTTGTTCATTTTTTGCTCTTTCTTTAAACTGAGTTTTCTTGCATTGCTTAGTACCTATCTTTGGATTATTACACTCAAAAGCACATGTTAAAATAACACATAATTTAGAATCATAATTAGAGTCTTTAATTAACCTTTTTTTGTTTACATTAAAATATTAATTTGGGATTTTGCCTTAACAATCTCCCCTTTTTTGATGATGACAAACATGTTAATTTAGATTCTAATTTCAATCATAGAGAGCTTATTTTCTCCTCCTCAGAATATGCTTCAGATTTTATACCAACATAACATTTCATTAATGTATTTAAAAGCAGATGTATATACAGAAATCAGACACAAATTCAAGCAGATCAGAAGTTCAAATTACAAAAAGACTTATGAAGTACAAATTGGATTATATTAAAGCTAAACTAATTCTCCTCATTTGTCATAGAAAAAAGGAATAGGAGAAAAAAATGAAAAGTTAAGCCTATTTAGAAAGTGAGGGGGAAGATCCTTTAGACAACGAAGATCTAGAAGGTTCTGGGACAGATTGGAAGAAAGGAGGAGGATTCAAAAGAGGAGGATCAATCCCTAACTTTGGAGCAAGTTGGATGGCCATCCATTCGCTAACAATAGCATACTCCTTGTCCTGATGTTGTTGTCGTGCCATAATAGTCAGTAGTGCAGCCAGGATGGATTGACTGGTTGACTCTTGTTGGACTTTTTTCCGTTTAACATGGAGTTTGGAGATGTCCTTGGGGGTAGAAGGGAAAGTGTTGTGAGAGGGAGCAACAATAGTGCAAAAGGAGGAAAAAGTGGCAAAAGAAGTTGCAATGATGGGAAGGGCAGTGGCAGGTGATGTTGGAGGATGAACGGATGTACCAGGGATATCGGGGACGTTAAGAAACTGACTAATCCCAAAGATGGATGATCTAGTCTTTCGGGGAGAGATAAAGGCTGGTGACATGAGTGATGTAATGTGAAAAGTATGTTGAGAACACATGTCACTTAGTGGATTGTAGTGAAAGGGAACGATAGGTATCTCATTTGATGTGTGTTGAAAGGAGGTAGGGAGGCTAGGATGATTGGAGGCGAAAGGGAGAATGTTTGGGGAAGAACATTCTTGAGCTACAGTTGGAGAGGGGTCGGATGGAGAACATTCTTGAGTGGGGTAGGGTGGAGAACGTTCTCAAGTAGTAGGTGGAGAACGTTCTTGAGTAGTTGGCTGTTCAGAATGTTGTGGAGAATGATCTGGTGCGGTGGGCTGAGATTGTTCTCTTGGGACAGTAGAGGGTGCACTAGATTTACACGTTGAGCGTTTTCTTTGGTGAGAGGTGGAGCAAAGAGAGGTGGATGTTTCAGAAGAGAGAGGGATTTCCAAATACCTAAAAATCTTTGAAAGAAGCATGCCATACGGGACAATATCTTTCTTGTAGCCCTTCATCATGGTAGCGATCATGTTCTGAAGTATGATGTAAGGCATATTGACTCTCTTGCACTTGAGGAGATGATGGATGACCAAGGCATCATTGCTGAAGACATACCCTTGACTTCTACAATGAGGCAAGATAGAATGATGGCTAATACTGTTAAAGACTTTGTAGAGGGGTTTTAAGGATGTAGACAAATAGTTTTTACAACCCTCTTGAAACAGTTCAGCAAAAACTTCTTTCCTGTTCAGATTAAGAACTGAGTACAAGTTCTTTCCAAAGACAGAAGGTCTATCATTATGCAGATCGAGAATGGAGGCAAGAATGTTAGAGTTAACCTAATTTCATTACCTTTAAGACTAGTCACTAGAAGTGTCTTCTTAGGAAAGGTTTGGGCTTTGCAGTAAGAAGCCCTCTCCACATCCGGGTAGAAACAATCAGATATATGCAAAAATAGGGTCCAACCAAGTGCATTTGTATGGTGTTGAATATAGTTGCCTTCTACGAGCAGATTTTCTAGCATGAGTTAATTGAGTTGCAATGGGAGCAAAAGTTTCATCATAATCTATACCTTCTTCTTGATTGTACCCTTCAGCAACCGACCTTGTGTTGAGACAAAATCTCTCAAATGATTTTAATGATAACAAAATTACTTAAGAGATTATGATTGTGGTTAATGACTAACATGCACTCTTGAGTGTATTCATATAAGATAATAGGTTATTAATCATTAAGGCAAAAAGAAGGAAAATATGATTCTGGCTTGAGGATGGAAAACCACGTGAGGATGGCATATGATCAAGATGAACCACGTGAGGATGGGCTGCAAAGTGGAAAATCTCCAGATCTGCCCAAGTTGTGACCTCACCAGTACAAATGCTTTTATTCATTAAAGAAATAGACAACAAAGTCAAAGAATGAATAAGTAAAAGTATTTGAAATAAAGAAGTTAGAAGGCCAAAAGGAAAAGGACAAGAACAACTAGATCTAAGTCTAAGAGGATGACATAATAGGCTGAGGATGGCAGACTAGGCTGTAAATGATTCAACCAAGTTGAAAGCAACCCATCAAGCATATGCAAAGGCTAAAATCAGATCATTTATTGGGCTTGCACGAATTAATACATGAAGAAGTCAAGTTAAAGAAAGGCAACAAGAAACAAGCCAAAAATAGATAATCGCATGTTGCTGCCAGATCTGATCCTCGGACTGAGTGTGACAGTCGTATGTAATAGGGTGTCTTTCTCTCTCTTGTCAACATCACCTCAAAAGAAGAAATCAACCTAGACCTTAAAGTTTTCAAAAAGGTTGCAGCTCACAT
>NC_021167.2:18064206-18065970 GCF_000331145.2 Cicer arietinum | reverse complement strand
ACGGTCATCAAGGGCTTGGATCTCTATAAAATGCTAACAAGCTCTCCATTGGAAAACACACAACACAATTGCATAAAAAGATCAAGCATCTTAAAGCTATCAAGAGCAAATCACATCCTCACTTCATACTTTCTTTGATCCTACATTATATCTTTGTATATCCTTTGAGAAAGTATTAAGTATCAATAACTCTCATACTACTTTGTAATTTCCTTGTCAGTGAAGCTTGGAAATAGTTGAAAATTGATTGTAAGCTTGGTGAAGCTAAAGAATACACAGTTTGTAATCATCCTCAGAGTGAGGTTGATCTGTTTGAAAGTTAATGAAATCTCACAAGGGTGTGAGGACTGGACGTAGCCATTTTTGGGTGAACCAGTATAAAATTGTGTGTGTCTCTCTCATATTCTTCTTTTACTCTTTTGCTTAAGTTAAAACTAAAGGGTTGAAAAAATCCATCCTCAGTGAGAGGATATTTTTACAATCTCTTGAAAATTATTTTTAAACAGCAAAATCCCTATTCAACCCCCCCTTCTAGTGATATTTAGCTACATCAATTGGCATCAGAGCAAGGTTCTCTAAAAAATACACCTAACAGTGTTAGAGTAAAAGATCCAAAAAGAAAAATGTCAAAAGCTAAGTACATCCCTGAAGGAGGATCATCCAGCCGATCTCCCTACTTTGATGGTACAGATTACTACCACTAGAAAGGTAAGATGAGGCTAGTTCTCATATCACATGACAACAACATGTGGTCTGTGGTGGAAAATGGAGATCATGTCATCAGAACAACAACGCAGACGCAACCTCCGATGAGAAACCTCAAGCACAATGGACGGCTGATGAAAATGCAAAGGTACTCCTAAACTCTAAAGCTCATTTATTTCTAACGTGTGCTTTGAGCAAGGAAGAGTATGACAAAGTTGAAGAATGCAAAAACGATAAAGAGCTATGGGATACTCTAAGGATCCATCATGAAGGATCAAGCAATGTAAAAGAAGCAAGGATAGACATGGGAGTAAGAGATTTCGAACTATTCGAAATGAAGGAGGATGAAACTATTGATGAAATGTTCTCAAGGTTAACCATCATATTGAATAACTTGAGATCTCTTGGAAAGGTATACTCCGTTCAAGAAAGGATAAGAAAAATTCTAAGAAGTTTACCAAAAGAATGGAGGCCAATGGTAACTGCCATTACAGAAGCAAGAGATTTGACCAACATGAAATTAGAAGATTTGGTTGGAACTCTAAGAGCTCATGAACCATTGTTGTTGGCTGATAAACCAAACAAAAAGGGAAGAATGATTGCTCTAAAAACCAGCCATACAGAAAGCTCATCCTCCAAGAAGAATGAAGATGTCATAACAAAGGAAAACGCAGAGTATCCTCTGTTTGAGGATGAGGATGGCCTCGCTCTAATTTCCAGAAAAATTCAGAGGATGTTAAACAGAAGAGGACATAATAGAGGACCTCCTCAAAAAGAAAAAATTGACAAAAGTCAAATAACTTGTTATGGATGCAACAAGATGGGACACTATAAAACTGAGTGTCCTCTCAACAGAAGGAACTCTAGAAAATTTCCATACAAAAACAAATCCATGATGATAACTTGGGATGATAGTGATGAGTCATCCTCGGAGCAAGAAAAGGAAGAAGAGGCCAACCTATGTCTCATGGCAAAATCAGAAATTGAAAAGGTAAGTATTTCTGATCTATGTCCTAATTGTGAAAAATTAGAAATTGAATTTGATAGCCTCTTAAATGA
>NC_021167.2:18057475-18063792 GCF_000331145.2 Cicer arietinum | reverse complement strand
TGCACTTTTTGCAAAAAATTTGGGCATACTTCCAAAATTTGTCATGCTAAGAAGAAAGCTAACAATGAAAAGGCAGCATGCTCATTCTGTGGTAAACATGGGCACCATGAGTCTATTTGTTATCACAAAAGGAAGGTCCTCACAAGAGGAAAAACTAACCAACAAGGACCCAATGCTATATGGGTACCTAAGTCTCTTTTAAACTCTAATACAGGTTCATCCTCTAATCAACAAAAGAAAGTCTTGGTACTTGGACAATGGTTGCTCAAGGCATATGACAGGGGATAAGCAATGCTTCATGTCATTAGAGATAAAGGATGGAGGATCGGTCACATTTGGTAATAATGATAAAGCTCAAATAAAAGGAACATGTATTATTGGTAAGAATAATTCTGCAAAAATTGAAAATGTTCACTATGTGGATGACTTAAAACATAACTTGCTAAGCATTAGTCAATTATGTGATAGTGGTTTTGAAGTTATTTTTAAGCCTACTCTATGTGAGGTTAAACACTCATCCTCGGGTAGAGTTTTCTTTTCCGGGTTTAGAAAAAAGAATTTATATGAACTTTATCTTGATGATTTACCTACTGAATCTTGTTTTGTTTCCATTGAAAAAGATAAATGGATTTGGCACAAACGAGCCGGTCACACAAGCTTAAACACTATTTCTAAATTAGCAAATTTAGAATTAGTAAAAGGTCTTCCAAAAATTAATTTTGAAAAAGACAAAGTTTGTGAAGCTTGTGTGAAAGGAAAACAAGTTAAAAGTAGTTTTCACTCTAAAAACTTTGTTTCAACAAATCATCCTCTTGAACTCATTCACATTGATCTCTTTGGTCCTATCAAAACTCCAAGTCTTAGTGGAAAAAGATATGGCTTTGTAATTGTTGATGATTTTTCTTATGGAACTAAAAAATGATATTTCCAACTTTGTCAAATCTACAGAAACATTTCAAAAGATAATGGGGTCCCAATCTGGAATATTTGACAAGGCTGGAATTGGTTTTAAAAGCTCTCAAAAACAAAAATTATATGAAAACTTTTTCTTGCCTAAAAAACGAGAGGATAGGCCTAAATGCACCTTTTGCAAAAAACTTGGGCATACTTCCAAAATCTGTCATGCTAAGAAGAAAGCTAACAATGAAAAGGCAGCATGCTCATTCTGTGGTAAACATGGGCACCATGATTCTATTTGCCATCATAAAAGGAATATCCTCAAAAGAGGAAAAACTAACCAACAAGGACCCAAAGCTATATGGGTACCTAAGTCTCTTTTAAACTCTAAAACAGGTTCATCCTCTAATCAACAAAAGAAAGCCTTGGTACTTGGACAGTGGTTGCTCAAGGCATATGACGGGAGATAAGCACTGCTTCATGTCTTTGGAGATAAAGGATGGAGGATCAGTCACATTTGGTAATAATGATAAAGCTCAAATAAAAGGAACAGGTATTATTGGTAAGAATAATTCTGCAAAAATTGAAAATGTTCAATATGTGGATGGCTTGAAACATAACTTGCTAAGCATTAGTGGTTTTGAAGTTATTTTTAAGCCAACTCTATGTGAGGTTAAACACTCATCCTCGGGTAGAGTTTTCTTTTCCGGTTTTAGAAAAAAGAATTTATATGAACTTTATCTTGATGATTTACCTACTGAATCTTGTTTTGTTTCCATTGAAAAAGATAAATGGATTTGGCACAAACGAGCCGGTCACACAAGCTTAAACACTATTTCTAAATTAGCAAATTTAGAATTAGTAAAAGGTCTTCCAAAAATTAATTTTGAAAAAGACAAAGTTTGTGAAGCTTGTGTGAAAGGAAAACAAGTTAAAAGTAGTTTTCACTCTAAAAACTTTGTTTCAACAAATCATCCTCTTGAACTCATTCACATTGATCTCTTTGGTCCTATCAAAACTCCAAGTCTTAGTGGAAAAAGATATGGCTTTGTACTTGTTGATGATTTTTCCCGTTTTACTTGGGTTCTATTTTTAAAACACAAAGATGAAGCCTTTGAGGCATTCCACCATTTTTGCAAAAAGATTCAAAATGAAAAAGGTTCAAAAATTGTCTCGGTGAGAAGTGACCATGGAGGTGAATTTGAAAATGAATCTTTTAAAAATCTTTGTGAAGAAAATGGTATTTCTCACAACTTTTCTTGTCCAAGAACTCCCCAACAAAATGGGGTTGTTGAAAGGAAAAATAGAACTTTACAAGAAATGGCTAGAACTATTTTAAATGAAGCCAACATTGAAAAATATTTTTGGGCCGAAGCCACCAACACTGCTTGTTATGTTTCAAATCGTGCATCCATTAGAAAAAATTTAAATAAAACTCCATATGAATTATGGAAAGGGAGAAAACCAAATATTTCCTATTTTCATATTTTTGGGTGTTATTGCTACATTCTCAATAATAAAGAAAATTTGGGAAAGTTTGATCCAAAATCTGATAAAGGAATTTTTCTAGGATACTCCACAACGTCAAAAGGTTATAGAATATATAATCTTAGGACTCAAACTGTGGAGGAATCCATGCATGTTATTTTTGATGAGTTTGATGACTTGTGTTTAGAGAAAAAGGATAAGGATGAAGAAGATGAAAATACATCATCACAAGCACCCGGTCCTCACGCAGAGGATGAGTCTGATCCAACCTCTCAACAACTTCCAAGAAGATGGAAAACAGTCACGCATCATCCTCTAGATCTAGTCATTGGAAATACTGCAGATGGTGTGAGAACCAGAAACTCTCTAAGGGAAAATACTACCAACATGGCCATGATATCACAAGTTGAACCGAAGACAATTGATCAAGCTATTGGTGACAAATCATGGGTTGAAGCTATGATGGAAGAACTCTCACAATTTGAAAGAAACAAGGTATGGAATCTTGTACCCCATCCTCTGGACAAATCTGTTATTGGAACTAAATGGATATTTAGAAACAAACTAAATGAGGATGGAGAAGTCATTAGAAATAAAGCAAGACTAGTGGCACAAGGATACAATCAACAAGAAGGAATAGATTATGATGAAACGTTTGCACCCGTAGCAAGACTTGAAGCAATAAGAGTCCTCTTAGCTTATGCTACTCATAAAGGTATAAAACTATTTCAAATGGATGTGAAAAGTGCCTTTTTGAATGGGTTCTTAAATGAAGAAGTGTATGTTCATCAACCTCCTGGCTCTTTATGGTTTAAAGAAAGCTCCTAGAGCTTGGTATGAGAGGTTAAGCTCTTTTCTAAAAGAAAATGGATTCACTAGAGGACAGATTGATACTACTCTTTTCAAGAAGACACTTGAGAAAGATTTATAAATTGTTCAAATTTATGTAGATGACATAATCTTTGGATCCACAAATGAAAGATGTGTAAAGATTTCTCAAATCTCATGCAAAGTGAGTTTGACATGAGTCTGATGGGGGAATTAAAATTCTTCCTTGGTTTACAAATCAAGCAACGAGAGGATGATATTTTTATATCACAAGAAAAATACACCAAGGATTTGCTCAAAAAATATAACATGAGTTCTGTAACACCCCGTTTTTCAAAGCGAAGGTATATTTTTTTTTTTCAAAAGTAATTAAAAACAAACAAAGAAATAAATCAGGAAATGCATTTGGATAAATAATTGAGTCATTATAATTTACAAGCAGCGGAAAAGTTTCTCCAATTATAAATCCAAAACATTTACACAACAACAAATGGTACATGAAACCCATTCAAATAAGAAGTCAAACTGACAATATTAGTATAAGTACAGTTTTCCAAACTAAAAATACTCCAATCCAAAAAGAAGGACACCTAGTCCCTATACGTCATCCTAATCTGATCATCCTACCAAAAAGCTATACACCCTGAGTGATCTCCACGCGCCCCGTGAGATCCTCCTAACGTAACTGCAGTCAAGCGTTCCCATCTCCATTCCCGTCCGTAGGGTACGAACCGGTAGGACCGTCCTGACTCTCATATGAGGGCAAAGCCCAGATTTCCACAATAATTGTAAAGGGTCACCAACCGAAAAATAACAGTTAACACATAGCAATTAAGTTTTTAAATGCTCAAAATAACTTTTCAACTAAGCATGCACCTTAACGGGATTTTCAATATGCGAAAGGTTCATACAATACTTGTCAATTAAAAATGAAAGTAAAATGAGGTTCTCACTCCCAACCGAGACATTAAGAGATTCCCCATTCTTAACGCCCAGTTAACTTAAACGATTTTTCTTTAAAACAAAATATTAAGTAACCGAGACATTAAGAGATTCCCCATTCTTAACGCCCAGTTAACTTAAACGATTTTTCTTTAAAACAAAATATTAAGTAACCGAGACATTAAGAGATTCCCCGTTCTTAACGCCCAGTTAACTTAAACGATTTTTCTTTAAAACAAAATATTAAGTAACCGAGACATTAAGAGATTCCCCGTTCTTAACGCCCAGTTAACTTAAACGATTTTTCTTTAAAACAAAATATTAAGTAACCGAGACATTAAGAGATTCCCCATTCTTAACGCCCAGTTTACTTAAACGGTTTTCAAAACAAAATATTAAGTAACCGAGACATTAAGAGATTCCCCATTCTTAACGCCCAGTTTACTTAAACGGTTTTCAAAACAAAATATTAAGTAACCGAGACATTAAGAGATTCCCCATTCTTAACGCCCAGTTAACTTAAACGATTTTTCTTTAAAACAAAATATTAAGTAACCGAGACATTAAGAGATTCCCCGTTCTTAACGCCCAGTTAACTTAAACGATTTTTCTTTAAAACAAAATATTAAGTAACCGAGACATTAAGAGATTCCCCATTCTTAACGCCCAGTTAACTTAAACGATTTTTCTTTAAAACAAAATATTAAGTAACCGAGACATTAAGAGATTCCCCATTCTTAACGCCCAGTTTACTTAAACGGTTTTCAAAACAAAATATTAAGTAACCGAGACATTAAGAGATTCCCCATTCTTAACGCCCAGTTTACTTAAACGGTTTTCAAAACAAAATATTAAGTAACCGAGACATTAAGAGATTCCCCATTCTTAACGCCCAGTTAACTTAAACGATTTTTCTTAAAACAAAATATTAAGTAACCGAGACATTAAGAGATTCCCCATTCTTAACGCCCAGTTAACTTAAACGATTTTTCTTTAAAACAAAATATTAAGTAACCGAGACATTAAGAGATTCCCCATTCTTAACGCCCAGTTAACTTAAACGATTTTTCTTTAAAACAAAATATTAAGTAACCGAGACATTAAGAGATTCCCCATTCTTAACGCCCAGTTAACTTAAACGATTTTTCTTTAAAACAAAATATTAAGTAACCGAGACATTAAGAGATTCCCCCTCCTTAACGTCCAGTTAACTTAAACGGTTTTCAAAACAAAATATTAAGTAACCGAGACATTAAGAGGTTCCCCATTCTTAACGCCCAGTTAACTTAAACGATTTTTCTTAAAACAAAATATTAAGTAACCGAGACATTAAGAGATTCCCCATTCTTAATACTCATTTAACTTAATGGTTTTCAAATTCCACACAACACAAACTCAAACAAATTCTCACATCAAAACACATCAATTCATTAATTCACAAGATCCAACCATACACATATCAAATTTCATCAATATCAATTAAGAGCATGTCAAAAACAACGAACACAAATCGACACAATCCACTACTCAAAACACACAAGTTTCATTTACTCAAAATCTTACATACGTGAGGTAAATTCATTTTTCCCAAAACAATACTCCAATCCTAACACAATTCGTTTTCACACAACCACAGGTAAGGCCCTAGATGCAAACTAAAAGTTTGGAAGGAGCCCTTACCTTCGCGTTAGCTCTAACGTGCGTTTCTGGTACCGCGAGCAAATCCGGTAAAAATCTCCGCTCGCAACGTCGCCTCCAAATTGGTCCCCTAGCACCGTAGCGTGGTAGTGAGCAACTTTCCCTTCTAACTCTTCGCGAAATGAAGCTTGGATCTAGAAGAAACGGAGGGGTTTGTGTTTGGATCTCAAATACCGTTTTTCTTCGTTTTCGGATCAAAGAGGAAGAGTGGAGTTGCGAAACCTTTGTTCTAACTCTCACCCAACCTTGGGTTACTAGTTTTGAAGAAAAGAAAGCGACGAAAATGAAAACGGGAGAAGGAGGAAAAATGGGTCACGGTTGATCAGAGGAAGAAGATGGAAAATTCGAATTTTCCTTCCTTTCTTTTTCTTTCCTTTGTTTTTCCTTTCTTCCTTTTTCCTTCTTTCCTTTATATACTCTTTTCTTTTCCTTTTCCTTCCTTCTAGTTTTCCTTTCTTTTTCCC
>NC_021167.2:18052848-18057381 GCF_000331145.2 Cicer arietinum | reverse complement strand
TTTCACCCGTAACGCATTAGATTCTCCGTAAAGGATTCACCGCACTTAATTCAATTTATTTATCGACGAGAAATTTTAATTGGCATCAAAATATCTTTTTGATTATAAAACTCCAAAATATTATTAACTTTGGCTAAAAAGTCTCCGAGCCAAAATCCAAAATACACCAAAAATACATAAAGGGTACTTTAAAATTATGGGTCTTACATTACTACCCCCCTAAAATTAGTTTCGTCCTCGAAACTATGCGTCGATAAATAACTCTGGGTGTTGCTCTCTCATCTTGCTCTCCAGTTCCCAAGTCGCATCTCCAGTAATTGGATTCCAAATTACCTTGACCAATGAAACATTCTTGGTCCTCAATCGCTTGATCTTCCGGTCATCAATTCTCACAGGTGGTACTTGGAACGACAGGTTATCCTTTAGCTGGATTGTGTATGGTTCGATCACATGAGATGGATCTGCAAGATATTTCCACAACTGTGACACATGAAACACGTCATGAATATTGGACAGTATCGGAGGTAACGCAATCCGATAAGCAACCGGCCCAACTCGTGCAGAAATCTGATATGGTCCAATGAATTTCGGAGTCAACTTCTTTGATTTCAAGGCTCTACCTACTCCAGTAGTAGGTGTGACTCTCAGAAATACATGGTCACCCTGTTCGAATTCCAAAAGTCTGCGACGCTTGTCCGCGTAACTCTTCTGACGATCTTGTGAAGTCTTCATTTTCTCCTTGATCTTCCTTACCTTAGCTGTGGTCTGTTGCACCATCTCTGGTCCGACAATCATATTTTCACCGTGCTTATAACAACACAACGGCGTTTGACACTTGCGCCCGTGTAAGGCCTCATATGGAGCCATTCCAATACTTTCGTGGAAGCTATTGTTGTAGGTGAACTCAATCAACGGAAGCACGTCGTCCCAACTTCCTCTATCATCTAATACACATGCTCTCAACAGATCTTCCAAGGACTGATTCGTCCTTTCAGTCTGTCCGTCCGTTTGTGGATGGTAAGCTGAACTCAATCGTAGCTTCGTTCCCAATGCTTCATGCAATGCTCCCCAAAAATGTGATGTGAACTTCGGATCACGGTCTGATACAATACTCGATGGTACCCCGTGTAACCTCACAATTTCAGCAATGTAGATCTCCGTTAGCTGATCTACCTTATAGGTGGTCCTTACCGGCAAAAAGTGAGCAGATTTAGTCAGTCGGTCCACTATCACTCATATAGAATCATTCTTCTTCCTTGCCTTTGGCAATCCGGTTATAAAATCCATGGAAATGCTGTCCCACTTCCATTCAGGTATATCTAAAGGTTGCAACATCCCAGCAGGTCGCTGATGTTCCACCTTCGCTTTCTGACAAGTTAGACAAGTGGATACATATTCCGCCACATGTTTCTTCATTCCTGGCCACCAATAATTCTGCCTCAAATCCTGATACATCTTTGTTGCCCCAGGATGAATACTCAGCTTACTCTTATGCGCCTCTTCTAAAATCGTTTTCCGCATATCTGTAATTGCTGGTACACAAATCCTACCATTACACCGCAAAACATTATCTGCCCCAATCTTGAACTCAGTCGTCTTCCCTTGTACTATTAGATTCCTCTTCTCTTGAATTAAGACGTCATCCTGAGAATTCGCAATGTCTTCAAGTAATCCACTCGAGATCTTAATCATTCCGAATTTCAAAATTCCCGGTCCAAACTCTACGTTCAAGTGCAAGTCTCTAAAAGCTCCCCACAGTGAAGACACCGATACACTTCTTCTGCTCAACGCATCAGCCACTACATTGGCCTTCCCAGGGTGGTACTGCAGTGTGAAATCAAAATCCTTGAGAGTCTCCATCCATCGTCTCTGGCGCATGTTCAACTCCTTCTGATCAAACAAATATTTCAAGCTTTTATGGTCGCTGAACACGGTGAACGTGCACCCATATAAATAATGCCTCCAGATCTTTAATGCAAAAACAACCGCGGCAAGCTCCAAATCATGAGTAGGATAGTTCCTCTCATGAATCTTCAATTGTCTCGAGGCATAAGCCACAGCTTTCTTGTGTTGCATCAGAACACATCCTAACCCTTGGTGAGATGCATCACAATAAACTTCATAGGGTTCTTCTGATTGCGGTAATACCAATACAGGTGAGGTCGTCAATTTTCTCTTTAGTAACTGGAAGTTTTCTTCACACTTCTCCGTCCATGCGAACGGTTGATCTTTTCTGGTAAGTTGTGTCAGTGGAGCCACAATCTTAGCAAAACCTTCGATAAACCTCCTGTAGTACCCTGCCAGTCCTACAAAACTCCGTATGTCAGTGACAGTCTGAGGCTGTTTCCAAGCAAGAACCGCCTCAATCTTAGCCGGATCTACAGCGATTCCTTCCTTGGTTATCACATGTCCCAAGAAATTCACTTTCTCTAGCCAAAATTCACACTTCGACAGATTGGCATACAATCGCTTCTCGCGTAAAATCTCAAGAACTTGTCGTAAATGTTCTCCATGCTCTTCTTCAGTCCTTGAATAAATCAATATATCATCAATGAATACCACCACGAATTTATCAAGGAACGAATTAAAGATCCTGTTCATGTAGTCCATGAAAATTGCCGGTGCATTGGTAACTCCAAACGGCATAACCAGGTATTCATAATGTCCGTAGCGGGTTCTGAAAGCTGTTTTCTGAATGTCTCCTTCCCTTACTCGGATCTGATGGTAACCCGACTTCAAGTCAATCTTCGAAAATATCGCGGCCCCTCTCAATTGATCCATCAAATCATCGATTCGTGGCAAAGGATAACGATTCTTAATAGTTGCCTTGTTAAGCTGTCTATAATCCACACATAGGCGCGAGCTTCCGTCCTTCTTCTTAACTAGCAAAACTGGAGCTCCCCATGGTGATACACTTGGTCTGATGAATTTCTTCTCCAACAAGTCTTCAATTTGGCTTTTGAGCTCATTTAATTCCAATGGCGACATTCGATAAGGTGCCATTGAAATAGGTCCCGTTCCTGGGTGCAAATCAATGAAGAATTCCACTTCTCTTACCGGTGGCAATCCTGGAATTTCCGTTGGAAATACATCCCGATACTCGTTGACAAGTATCACATCTTCTATATCCACATTTATCTTTGCCTCCACATTTGCCAGAGACAAAAACTCATGAGTCCCTTCACTTAGCGACACTCGGAGTTTGTTAGCAGCTAAATACTTAACAACTCCTGGTTCGGGGAAAAGAACCAATTTACGAGCACAATCCAAGATCACATAATGATAAGACATCCAATCCATACCGAGGATGACCTCGAGTGATTGTAGCGGTAAACAAATTAAATTAACCAAGAAATCCCTATTCTGTATAGTCATTCGACAATGTAAACATGCCGAATTTACGGTCAAGGTCTTAGCAGGTGTGGAAACAACCAAATCAAAAGGTAAAGCAGACATAGATAACTTCATGCGATTCACACAGTCCATAGTAATGAAGGAATGGGTTGCCCCCGAAACAAAGAGTGCAGTTAGAGTGTTACCTGCAATCTCACAGTCACGCTGAATCAGATTACCAGATGGATTCCCCTCTTCAGCACTCACACAATAAATGCGTCCTCTAGCAGTAGGACGGGTAGCCCTAGCTACATTCACCACTGGTTCCACCTTTGGAGCCGTGCAATCCCTTGCCATGTGCCCTGACTTCCGACAATTGTGACAGGTGGGGACGTTAGTGGTACAAGCACTAGCATAGTGTCCCTCTTCCCCACATCGGAAACATCGAAGCACTTGTCCCAATTGCCTCCCGAAATTCTGGTTCCCCGGGCGATTCTGCCCACCGTTGTTATTCTGTGGTCGATTATAAGGTTTAGCAACTTGCTTTCCCTTGTTCTGATAATTCACCCGACTAGGGCCTCCCGAATTAAAATTCCCTCCTCGGCTAGCCCTCTTGTTTTTCATGTCCTCCACTTCTCTACATTTCTCTACAAGCGCTTGGAAACGTTGAATTCCCAAGGGTAAGACGGAGTCTTGAATCTCATACTTCAGTCCGTCTTGGAAACGATGACACATGAATGGTTCATCAATCTCTTCACAGAAGAACCTGAAATGCCTCGATAGCGATTCAAACTTAGCGCCCACGGTCAAGCTTCCCTGGTGAAGTTTCAGAAAATCATCACCCAGTTTAGTCCTGGTACTCATCGGGAAGTATTTGTCTAAAAACTTCCTTTTGAATGATTCCCAGTTCACCTCCTCGTGTGCTGCTCCCATCAATAACCTTGCACTCCTCCACCAGTACTCAGCATCCCCCAACATCATATAAGTGGCATAGCTGACCTTCACTCCCGCCTGGCAGTTAATCATTTCAAAGATCTTCTCCACTTCTTGGATCCATTGATCCGCCTTCTCTGAATTCTCATCCCCCTTAAACTTAGGAGGATTGTAACGACGGAAGTCCTCTAACCCTCTTGACTCTGCAGCACGAATCTCTCTTCCCCTCTTTTCAAGATCGCGCTGAGTCTTGGCAGCGGTCTGTGC
>NC_021167.2:18020237-18050133 GCF_000331145.2 Cicer arietinum | reverse complement strand
CACAAGTGGTGCTTGCCAATTTCTTGGTAAATTCCTAATAAGTTGGTCATGCAAAAAACAAAGTACCATTGCTCTTTCAACTACTGAAGCAGAGTATGTATCAGCCGCTCAATGTTGCTCACAACTACTTTGGATAAAAAATCAGCTTGAGGATTACTCGCTAAGGTACGCAAAAATTCCCATCCTCTATGATAATACAAGTGCAATAAATCTTTCTAAAAATCCCATTCAACATTCTAGATCTAAGCACATTGAAATTAAACATCATTTTATAAGAGATCATTTGCAAAAAGGGGATTTAGAACTGATTTTTATTGACACTGAAAATCAATTAGCAGATATTTTTACCAAACCTCTCCAAGAGGATAGGTTCAAAAAGATCTTGGATGAACTTTCAATTCTTAATCTGTCTGAAATTAATTGATTTATCTTGGTTATATTCCTTTATTATATTATTATAATTTTTATTATTAATAATATAAAAATATATGTTGCTCTTTTAAATAAGTATATACAATTTTAGTTAAGTCTAAGAGGATAGCAAAACCACCAGAGGACGGAATGTCCTGTTTAGTGAAACATCCCTTGACATGGCAGCCTAGAAAAATGAAGCCACGCCTTCTCTCTCATTGGCTACATGTCCCATCCATCATCACGCTAGTTTCCTAGGCTACGGCGCATTTAATTTTTTCTTTCTCTCACACGTTTCCTCCCACGCTCATCTGCACATCTTCCTTCCTCTTACTTATTCTTCCGTCCTCTATCATTCTCACTCATCTCCCAACTATTCTAAAAACACCTCTTTACCCAGCAATTGCTTCCCACACCATTTTTTTCAATGGCTCAAACCAAAGTCACTGCTAAACAAAAAATCAACCATCAAGAACCAGAAGAGAATCAAGAGGTTTATTCAAGCACTGATTCAGATTATCATGAAGAAACCCAATCTGAAGGAACCTTTTTGAACACCATCCCTTCTTCTCAACCTTCCAAAAGTTCCTCTTCTCCCTCTTTCACTAAAAAAACTGCTAAAAACTCATCTTCATCAACTCCAATCAGGCGTTCCTCCAGAATCATATCTGGAGCCGTTCCATAAAAAAAGGCGATCCCTCAAGACAATACTGTTCATATCATCCACTCTGATGATTCAGAGACAACTTTCTCTGCTGACCCTCCACAACAGCCTCCTCCTAAGAAATCCATATCCAAAGCCTCAACTCCCAAAAAGGTTAAACCATTTTCTCCAAAACCCCCATCCTCATCGCTTAAAATTTCTGATATTACCTCATTGTTTGATTTGGCTGATATAGAAAATAATTATCTTTCGAAGTGGCAAAACAAATTCGTTGTAAATGGTAAAATCATTTATCTTGCTAACATCAAACAAGGTTGATTTAATGTGGAAGAAATGGTTGAACAACTCGGATGGACTTCATTCTTCAAAGTCGATGAGCCTCAATATCCTCGCCTAGTACGAGCATTCTATGCTGCTGCAAATAGCTCAAAGTACTCCACTAGTTTTAGTATGGTATTGAAAGGAGTTCATATGGAAATAAATCCCACCATACTGTGTCAAATTCTTGACATACGTGATGAAGGAGCCGACCACTTACTGGAAAGGTGGCATTCTCGAGCTTTAATCACCAGGACCTCTGTTCTTGAAGAATTAATCATCAAACCACCAAAACCATTAGTGGCCTCAAATCTCCGTCCAATATGTCGTATACTCCACAACATCTGTGTTCACTCCATTGCACCCCGAGCTGGCAGCTTTGAGAAAGTCACGAAACTTGATATCATGATCATCCATCATTTAATGACTGCCTCCCCTCTTCACTTAGGTAATATGATTTTTTGGTTTATGCTGAATGCTGTTTTGATGGGAAGATATGCTCCCTATGGAATGCTACTCACTAAAGTTTTCAAATTCTTCAAAATCCCACTCGAAGATGAACCTTCCATCAAATTCAATAACACCTTTTCACTCAAGAATATTAAACAAATGAAGTTTGAGCATGAAAACCTCCCTGCCTCCAAGAAAAGAAAAGCACGAGAGTCCTCTACTCCCTCTCAGAAATCTGAAAAAGACACCATTCAACCACCACCTAAGGATACACCATCACCACTCATTCAAGAACCTACCTCTCCATTGCGTCACTCTACTGATCATACTCCATCTTTAGTCAATGACTCTCCTACTTCAAACTCACCTGTTCAACCATATCCTCAAGCTTCACCAATCCACAATCCAAATCCTCCTTATGAAGTCGATCCACTCCCTAAGCATACCTTTACACCAACTCCTCTTCAAAATATTGAAGGAGGCGAGGAGTTATATTTTGATCTTAACCAGTCCTATCCTCCCTCTCCTACGGATATGCCTATGGCCCTTTCTCCTACTGTGCAAATGGAAGAGGATGTGCTCCCACAACCAGATCCTTCGCAACAACTTCCTATTCCTCCTGCTGCTGCTCATGAAGAACCTACCCAACCTCTCCCCGAGGTCACAGGACAGTTTAGTTCCCTTGACTCCTTCTTTACTGCCACGACTCATAACCATTCAAAGGACAAGGCTGGGAGCTCTCAGAATAAGAGTTCCAGTGTAAATGATCAGCCTAAGGGCTCAGTTCTTAGCACAAGGATTGGGGAAAGCAAGAATACGAAGCAGACGAAACTTCTCAAATTAATTAGGAAAGACCAGAAGAAAATCCTTCAGCGCTTCACTCACTTTCAGAACTCTTTGGTTCAATTTGGTCTTATCTTTGAATGGGTTACCAAACACTTGGTCCCTACTATTGCTCCTGGAGATCATCCTCCTGAGCTACCAACCCAGCTTTCTTCTGATGTTCCATCTCCGTCATCCTCATCAGATGAACCAGCCTCATCAGACTAAATATGTTGTTATTTCTTTTTGATGCTGCCAAATTCAGGGGGATAATGATTATCCTTTTTGATTATCCAGTTGTTTTGTGTTAATGCTGTTATCCAGTTGCTTATGCTTGTTAAGTTGAAATTGTTGTGTTGACTATGAAACCGTGTTTATGCTATGTTGAACAAATCTTTAAATTGTCATCTTATTATCATGATGCTGTATGTATGGTTAAAATCATGTTATCTCAACACTTTAGCATACATTTAGGGGGAGTAATAATTTTTAGTTTTAAAAATTATTACACATATGATTGAGGGGGAGGATAAACATTTTTTCTTTGTCTTATTTAAAATCATAATCTAAAGAATTTTGTCATCATCAAAAAGGGGGAGATTGTTGAGACAAAATCTCTCAAATGATTTTAATGATAACAAAATTACTTAAGAGATTATGATTGTGGTTAATGACTAACATGTGCTCTTGAGTGTATTCATATAAGATAATAGGTTATTAATCATTAAGGCAAAAAGAAGGAAAATATGATTCTGGCCTGAGGATGGAAAACCATGTAAGGATGGCATATGATCAAGATGAACCACGTGAAGATGGGCTGCAAAGTCGAAAATCTCCAGATCTGTCCAAGTTGTGACCTCACCAGTACAAATGCTTTTATTCATTAAAGAAATAGACGACAAAGTCAAAGAATGAATAAGTAAAAGTATTTGAAATAAAGAAGTTAGAAGGCCAAAAGGAAAAGGACAAGAACAACTAGATCTAAGTCTAAGAGGATGACAAAATAGGCTCAGGATGGCAGACTAGGTTGTAAATGATTCAACCAAGTTGAAAGCAACCCATCAAGCATGTGCAAAGGCTAAAATCAGATCATTTATTGGGCTTGCACGAATTAATACATGAAGAAGTCAAGTTAAAGAAAGGCAACAAGAAACAAGCCAAAAATAGACAATCGCATGTTGCTGCCAGATCTGATCCTCGGACTGAGTGTGGCAGTCCTATGTAATAGGGTGGCTTTCTCTCTCTTGTCAACATCGCCTCAAAAGAAGAAATCAACCTAGACCTTAAAGTTTTCAAAAAGGTTGCAGCTCACATCGTCAAAGAAACAGCTTTGCACTCTTGATATTAGAGAATAGACAAAGACATCTCAAGATCAAGTTTCAAAGAAGCTGGCCTGCATACGTGAGGATAGGTTCTGACTGGCTTAACAAGCTGAATGGCAGTTCTGTAATTATGATGGAAAACCTTGGATCCTTGGAAAAATGATTTCCAACGGTCATCAAAGAGCTTGGACCTCTATAAAATGCAGCAAGCTCTTCATCATAAAACACACAACACAATTGCATAAAAAGATCAAGCATCTTAAAGCTATCAAGAGCAATTCACATCCTCAGTTCATACTTGCTTTGATCCTACACTATATCTTTGTATATCCTTTGAGAAAGTATTAAGTATCAATCACTCTCATACTACTTTGTAATTTCCTTGTCAGTGAAGCTTGGAAATATTTGAAAATTGATTGTAAGCTTGGTGAAGCTAAAGAATACACAGTTTGTAATCATCCTCAGAGTGAGGTTGATCTGTTTGAAAGTTAGTGAAATCTCACAAGGGTGTGAGGACTGGACGTAGCCATGTTTGGGTGAACCAGTATAAAATTGTGTGTGTCTCTCTCATATTCTTCTTTTACTCTTTTGCATTAAACTTTTCAAGATTTTTCTTTGTTATTCATAATATAACAAAAACATCCAAAAATGTGAAAATATGAGATGTTTGGCTTTCTGTTTTTCCATATTTCATATGGTGTTTTGTTGATGATTTTTCTTATTGATACACGGTTTGGAATGTAACATGAGATATTGATAGCTTCAGCCCAAAAGTATTTTTCAACATTAGACTCTTCCAAGATTGTTCTTGCCATTTCTTGTAAGATTCTATTTGTCTTTCAACAACTCCATTTTGTTGAGGAGTTCTTGCACAAGATAGATCAGAGAAATGGCAAGTTCATTAAAAAAAGGTTTTAAAAGAAACATTTATTAATTCTCCTCAATGATCACTTCTTATAGAAATGATACTGGAATCTTTTTCATTTTGTACCATTTTACAAAAGATTTTGTAAGCATCAAAAGCATCATCTTTTTGTTTTAAAAATAATATCCAAGTGTATCCTGAGAAGTCATCAACAATAAAAAAAAACATACTTCATTCCTTCTAAACTTGTTGTTTTAATAGGGCCAAAAAGATCTATGTGAAGTAGCTCAAGAATTCTGTTTGTGGTGATGAAATATTTTGAATGAAAACTGCTTTTAACTTGTTTCCTTTAGCACATGTTTCACATATTTTCTCTTATTCAAAATTCAGTTTTGGTAATCCTCTAACAAGTTCTAGTTTTGAAATTTTTGAAATGGTTTTCATGCTAACATGACATGTCTGCTTATTCCAAATTCATTTATCTTTATTGATAGACATGAAAAAGGATTCATCAGGTAATTCCTCAAGATATAAAACATATAGATTTTTCATTCTTGTTCCAGAAAAAAAACTTCCCCAGAATTTGTTTTTATGATTTCACATAGGTTAGGTTTGAAAATAACTTCAAACCCATTGTCACATAGTTGACTTATGCTTAAGAGATTATATTTCAGACCTTCCACATATGGAACATTAGTTATTTGAGCATAATTTTTCTTACCAATTGTTCTTTTACCTTTAATCTGAGCTTGATTATCGTTCTCAAAAATGACTGACCCTCCATATTTCTTAACAAAGGACATGAAACAATTTTTATCACCTGTCATATGTCTTGAACAACCATTGTCCAAGAACCATGGCTTTTTCTTGACACTTTGAAATCCAACTTTAGGTACCCATTTGGTCTTGGGTCCTTGAAGGTTAGTTTTAAACTTTGATTCCTTCTTAATATGGCACGTTGATTCAGAATGGACAATCTTGGAACAGGAGGAACATCTAGTGGTTATTTTTGGAAACGATTTAGAAAACTGAGTTTTAACTGGTTTTGGTAAAATCCGAGAACATTATCATTTTGTTATATTTGCTGGAAAACGTTATCTTTTTTTCAGATTGTGAAATTGTTTTTGCTCCAGAATGTTCTTCTTTTATGAAGATCTTTTTGTTCTTAATTTTTTCATCTTATTTCTTAAAATAGCATTCAAATTCCAAATGTTCAATCTTGTTGCAATATGAACATTTGATTTTGCATTTACCCTATTTTCTTTCCGAAACAAAAAGTTTTCATACATTTTGTATTTTTGAGTTTTATCAAAACCAAGACCAGCTTTATCGAATATTCTTACTTGAGATCTCATGATTTTTTTGAAATGTTTCAGTGGCTCTAATGAAATTTGAAAAGTCATTTTTAAGAAGTTCAACATCTGTTTTATGGAGAATGTTCTCCTTTTAAAATGAAAAATGTTCTTGACTTTCAGTTTTAAAATCTTTGAGTTGAGATTTTTTCATATTTTGAATGATCTTTAAGTTTATCATTCATAGTCTGAGTTTTCTCTTTATGTTCATTTTCTTTATGAAATTTTGATTTTAAAGAGCTACACTTTTGAACAAGAAAGTTTGAATCATTTAGCAAGTTATCAAATTATTTTTACATTTGTTCACACAAAAGACAAGGTTCATAATTTGTTACCTCATTTTCTTCTACATTTTCCATTAAGCAGATTTTGGCTTCTTCATCTTCTTCTGCATCAGATTCATCTTAGTTGTCCCATGTAGCCATCATTGAATTCTTTTTGAAAGGAAATCTATTTGGTGGTTTTTTACTTACGGGATATTCAGATTTGTAATGTCCTAATTTATTATAATCAAAACATGTGATTTGACTCTTGTCGCTTCTGTTTTGGGATTTTCTCTTTTGTTTGGAAATCATTTCTTGATATGGTCTCTTCTTCTCATCATTCTTTGAATTCTTCTAGTGAGAAGGGTTATTTCTTCATCAACATCTTCATGTCTAGTTTCTTCTTATTCTTCATTTGTTTGGGTTGGTAATTTTCTTGGGATGCTTTCAAGGCTATTGCTTATCCTTTCTTGGTTGGTTTATCTTCTGGTAACAATACTTCATGTGCTCTTAAAGTTCCAATTAGTTATTCTAATGCAAGCACTTCAATATTTTTGACTTGGCTTATAGCTGTCACCACTGATCTCCATATGGTTGGAAGACATCTGATGATCTTTCTTACACTGTCTTGTACTGAGTAAGCTTTACCAAGAGAACACATCTCATTTACTATAGTTTTGAACCTTGAGTCCATCTCATCAATAGTTTCTCCTTTATTCATTTCGAACAACTCAGTCTTCCTTAAGCCAATGTCTATTCTTGTTTCTTTGACATGGCTTGTTCCTTCATGATGATTTTGCAGTGTGTCCCATACTTCTATAGCAGTTATGTATTTATCAACTCTTTCGCTTTCTTCCTTTCTCAAATCACACGATAAGAATCATAGAGCTTTAGAATTTAGGAGTACCTTAGTTTTGTCTTCAGGTGTCCAATCTATTTCTTTCTTTTCAACAGAGGTTGAATCGTTTCGATCAACTCTTTGTATGAAATCTCCATCCGTAATGATGGGCTACATTCTTGTATCTTGAGATTTTAGAAAAAGCTACATCTTGTTTTTCTAAAAGTACAAATCTATTACATCAAAGTTAGGTGGTCTGTTTGAAGATCCTCCTTCAAAAATGTATTTTGCTTTTGAAATATTTTCTTCTCGATCTTTACTCTAACACTTGTTAAAGTATTTAATCTTTTAGAGACCTTTCTTTGATGCCAAATAAAGTAACGATGTCTATTTACAAGGAAAAGGGTTTGAATAGTAAATTCACCTATTTAAAATTTCCTGTTAAAAACTAAAGAAAATAACTCAAGATTGATCCTGGTTGTGAAAACAGAAAATCAAACGTTCTTGGTTCTGGAAATAGAAAACGGATAATGTTCTTGATTAGTTAAAATCAATAGTTTAGCTTATCTATTATATATATATATATATATATATATATATATCAGATTAGGTAATATAGTGATGACATTGACAAGTGTCACAGTGAAAGACATATAAATAATATTTATATATCATTATTAGCATTTACCTATTATTATTTTTATTATAGGTTTTATGTGTCATTACTAAAATTAATGTATATTACTTAATACTATCATAATTGTAGAATCATGTCATTTAAATATGTATGTTGTTCTTCCATTGAAAAGTACAATAAATAAAAATAAGAGCTTTCTTTCTTGGTATCAGAGTTTTTAAGTTGTAAAGCTCCCAATCCAATACCTAAAAACATGGCATCCGTTGCCAACTCAAATAATAGGAATGACCTACCATCATCTCTATCTGTCAAGCTGGACATAAACAATTGTCCTCTATGGAAATCTCTAATCCTACCCGTAGTTAGAGGCTACAGACTCGATGGATATTTGTTGGGAATAAAAGTGTGTCCTAAAGAGTTTATTACCTCTTTAGACTCAAGCATGAGCAACAACCCTGCTTTTGAGGAATGGCAAACGAATGATCAGCGCCTCCCTTTTGTGGATGCTCAACTCGATTGCTACTGAAACTACAACTACATAACTGTTGCATTATGAGACCTCCAAACAACTTTGGGATGAGGCTCAAGGTTTGGCTGGAGCACACTCAAGGTCTCAAATCATCTATCTCAAGTTTGAATTTCACAGCATCAGAAAAGGAGAAATGAAAATGGAAGACTATTTAATCAAATTAAAGAACCTTGCTAACAAACTCAAACTTGCACGCAATCCAATTTCAACTTTTGATCTAGTCATTCAAACCCTAAATGGTTTGGATTTGGAATATAATCCCATAGTTGTAAAACAATCTGATCAAACTACACTCTGTTGGGTGGACTTACAAGCTCAATTACTAACCTTTGAAAGTAGAATTGAGAAACTGAATAACCTCACCAACTTGACTCTCAATGCATTAGCAAATGTTGCAAACAAGCTTGATCACTGAGGCAATAGGTTCAATTCAAAAAATAATTGGAGAGGTGCCAACTTTAGAGGTTGAAGTGGAGGCAGAGGAAGAGGTAGGTCATACAAGACACCATGCCGAGTCTTTGGCAAGAGTAATCACAATGCAATAGACTGTTTTCACAAGTTCGACAAAAACTACTAAAGATCCAATCATTCAACAAACAATGATAGGAAAGCATCTTACAATGCCTTCATAGGCTCTTAGAACTCAATCCAAGACTACGACTGGTATTTTGATAGCGGTGCAAGAAACCATGTAACACATCAAGCTAAAAAGATTCAGGACTTGATTGAGCATCATGGTAAGAATTCACTAGTTGTTTGTAATGGTGAGAAATTGGAAATTGTAGCCACATGTTCTTCAAAACTTAAGCCACTCAATTTACATGATGTCCAATATATACCTAACATCACGAAAAATCTATTAAGTGTTTCTGAACTGGTTGCGAATAATAACATACTTGTTGAGTTTGATGAAAACTGTTGTTTTATGAAGGACAAGATGAAAGAGAAGGTTACTAAAAGGGATACTAAAAGATGGATTGTACTAGCTCTCAAGAACAAAACGAAACCCCAATACTTATGTATTTGTCAAGGAAAGCGGGCATAAGAGACTTGCGATGTAGCAATGTCAATTTACAAGGAAGGGTGTTTGACTTGTAAAATTCACTTATTTAAAATTTCCTGTTAAAAACTTAAGAAAATAACTCAAGATTGATCTTAGTTGTGAAAACATAAAACAGAGAACGTTCTTGGTTAGTTAAAATCAACAGTTTAACTTATCTATTTAACTTGATAATCAAAATGACTGAAAGTAAATAGAGATAAGGAAAGAGATATCACACAATGATATATCGGTCATACAAGACACCATGCCGAGTCTTTGGCAAGAGTAATCACAATGCAATAGACTGTTTTCACAAGTTCGACAAAAACTACTAAAGATCCAATCATTCAACAAACAATGATAGGAAAGCATCTTACAATGCCTTCATAGGCTCTTAGAACTCAATCCAAGACTACGACTGGTATTTTGATAGCGGTGCAAGAAACCATGTAACACATCAAGCTAAAAAGATTCAGGACTTGATTGAGCATCATGGTAAGAATTCACTAGTTGTTTGTAATGGTGAGAAATTGGAAATTGTAGCCACATGTTCTTCAAAACTTAAGCCACTCAATTTACATGATGTCCAATATATACCTAACATCACGAAAAATCTATTAAGTGTTTCTGAACTGGTTGCGAATAATAACATACTTGTTGAGTTTGATGAAAACTGTTGTTTTATGAAGGACAAGATGAAAGGGAATGTTACTAAAAGGGCTACTAAAAGATGGATTGTACTAGCTCTCAAGAACAAAACGAAACCCCAATGCTTATGTATTTGTCAAGGAAAGCTGGCATAAGAGACTTGCGATGTAGCAATGTCAATTTACAAGGAAGGGTGTTTGACTTGTAAAATTCACTTATTTAAAATTTCCTGTTAAAAACTTAAGAAAATAACTCAAGATTGATCTTAGTTGTGAAAACATAAAACAGAGAACGTTCTTGGTTAGTTAAAATCAACAGTTTAACTTATCTATTTAACTTGATAATCAAAATGACTGAAAGTAAATAGAGATAAGGAAAGAGATATCACACAATGATATATCCTGGTTCACCCAACTCGGGCTACATCCATTCCTCTCAACTGTAAGATTTTCCACTAAGTGTTCAAATGGAGAACGTTCTTGGTTTTACAGAGTTTTGTTCAAATCAACCTTGATGTGTAACAATAATTCCTTTCAACCCATAAAGTATTCAATCAGGTCACCTATCAATCTTTAGAGAGAATTTTACAATTCACCTTTTAACCATAAAAGGATTTTCTACAACTCGTGTTTGAGAATAGGTTCTTGATAAAAGAATTCAGTAGTATTATCTTGTTATTTGAAGAGAAGAACAATACTAAATCTTTTGCAATTTAAGAAGCTTTCAAGTATGTAAGTATATGTAAGTGATGGATTTTCATAACACTTAAAGTTGTACATATCCCTTGAGCTTTGGGTTCTTTTCATAGGCTTCAAGGAGGTTTATGGAAACTATTATGACTTTTGAGAAGGTGCCAAGCTGTCATGTGTCAGACTTGAACAATGACCAAACTTTTTGAACCATGAATGCTCTTGACTTGAACATTATGCGTTTCTGTTTTTGCGATAATTATGTATTATCTGTAGCTTCACATTCTTGACTGAGATGATCCTTTTTTATGCACACAAACATCTCAGAGATGTGCTTAATGTATTCATATTAAGACTGTCTTTTGATTCGTGCAAAACAAACTAAAGAATGATACACTTATGCAGGAGAATAATTGTAACATGCTGGAGAATGTTTATCGTTCTGGAGACTGATGTTACCATGCTGGAGAATGATCATTTGTCACTTTGGCTTTGTGTCGTGCCTTTTAATCATTGATCTTTTGAAGTGTTTCTTTTGCTCATATGAGCGCTTAATATTCCTTGTAGATGAACTGGAAATGCATTCGTAATTTGCAGAAGCTTTTCTTGCAATAACAGATGATTTGGTCTTGCTTGATAAAAATGACAAAAACGTGGAGAACGTTCTTGGTTTTCCAAATTTTATCAAGAACGTTATTGGTTCAGTTTTATTCATTATTTGCTATTTCTTTAAATTGATTTTGCTTGCATTGCTTAGTATCTATATTTGGATTTTTACACTCAAAAGTACATGTTAAAATAACACACAATTTAGAATCATAATTAGAGTCTTTAATTAACCTTTATTTGTTTACATCAAAAAACTAATTTGGGATTTTGTCTCAATAACTTGGTCACCCTAATAATAAAGTCCTAGACAAAGTCTTGAAAGGTTGTAATGTCAAAGTATCACCTAGTGATAATTTTAGTTTTTGTGAGGCATGCAAATATGGCAAAATGCATCTTTTACCATTTAAGTCTTCCTCTTCTCATGCTAAGGAACCAATTGAATTGATCCACACAGGTATATGGGGCCCCGAAACAATAATGTCATCCTCTGGTTTTAAATATTATATGTATTTTGTTGATGATTTTCGTAGGTTCACCTGAATTTATCCCTTGAAACAAAAGTTTGAGACTGTGCAAGCCTTTACTCAATTCAAAAACCTGATCGAAAATTAATTCAATAAAAGAATCAAAGTAATTCAGTGTGATGGTGATGGTGAATATAAACATGTGCAAAAACTTGCAATACAATCTGGCATACAATTTAGAATGTCATTTCCATATACTTCTCAACAAAATGAAATAGCTAAGAGGAAACACATGCACATAGATAAGTTTGGCTTAACCTTACTTGCACGAGTTCAAATGCCCTTACATTATTGGTGAGAAGCCTTCTCTACTGCAGTATATCTCATAAACAAATTTTTGTCTTAAGTTACTCAAAATAAGAGTCCTTATTCACTCATGATTCATAAAGAACTTGACTATAAGCTTCTAAAACCATTTGCTTATGCGTGCTACCCTTGTCTCAACCCTTACAAGCAACACAAGCTACAATTTCACACAACCAGATGTGTTCTCTTGGGATATAGCAACTCTCATAAAGGGTACAAATGTTTCAACTCTCATGGAAGAATTTTCAATATCAAGACATGTAATCTTCAATGAAGACCATTTTCCATTCCATGATGGATTTCTCAATACAAAAAGTCCTCTAGAAACAAGATTTAACAATCCATTTACTTCTTTTCCTTTGTACAGTGCAAGTAACTCCATCAATGATGCTAGCATACCAATCACTGAAGAAGAAAATCTAGCTGAGATAAACACAAAAGACCCTCAAGATGTTAACATTGTTACACAACAAAATGATAATGGTTCGTTAGAAGATGACATTACTCGTGAAGAGACGCCAATAATAGCTCATCAACAAAGTGCGGGTGAATCAAGTATGAACACAAATACAGGAAACGCAATACACAAAAAGAGCTACCTTACATTGGACTCACTAAGACCTACAAAGACACAATGGAACCTGCAAATGCCAAGGAAACCCTCAAAAGACCCTTATGGAAAGAAGTAATGCAACAAGAGTTTCAAGCCCTCATGTCCAACAAAGCATGGACATTAATGCCTCACCAATATCAAGAAAACATAGTTGATTCAAAATGGGTTTTCAAGACAAAATACAAGTCAAATGGTTCCATTGAAAGGAGGAAAGCTAGACTACTTGCAAAAAGGTTTCAACAAAAAGTTGGGATCGACTATGAAGAAACATTTAGCTCAATAGTCAAATCGAGCACAGTCAGGATAATTATTTCCATTGTAGTGCATCTCAATGGGAAGTCAGGCAGCTCGACATCAACAATAATGAAGAAGCAATGTCGATTTACAAGAAATGAGGTTTGAATTGTAAATGTTCCTATTTAAAAATTTATGTTAAAAACATAAGAAAATAACTCAAGATTGATCTTGATTGTGAAAACAGACTGAAAGTAAATAGATAAGAGAAAAGATACCACATAAGGATATATCCTAGTTCATCCAACTCGGGCTACGTCCAGTCCTCACCACTGTGAGATTTTCCACTAAGTGTTCAAAACAAAGAACCTTCTTAGTTTTACAGGACCTAGCTCAAATCAACCTTGATCTGTTACAAACTTCAATCCTTTCCACCCAAAAAGAGATTAATCAGGTCACCTGTCAACCTTGATAGGATTTCTTACAATTCACCTTTTAACCATAAAAGGATTTTCTAAAAACTATAAACAACCCTTATAGTCTTGAGTTAGAGATTGGTAGAATCTGAGTATGCTCAACTAGTGTTTGAGAATAGATTTTTGATAAAAGAATTCAATAATATGATCTTGATATATGAAGAGGAATTCAGAACTGATTCTTTTGCAATTGAGAAACTTTCAAGTATGTTAGTGTATGTGATTAATGGATTTTCTTAGAACTTGAAGTTCCGCGTTTTCCATGAGCTTGGTCTTCCTTTTATAGGCTTTTAGGACATTTAATGACGGTCAAAAAGAGTTGTGGGTAGTGCTCTGTCAGTTTTGACCAAAGACCAATTTATATGAATAAAAATATTCCAGCCTTTAAACATTTTTGGGTTATGTTTGGCTGAATTGATTTCTTCGTTCTTTATCACATTTCTCTTGTGTTTAATGATCCTTTATACTTCATATATATATATATATATATATATATATATATATATATATATATATATATATTTGTTGATGCCATAGATTTGATCTGGAGTTCTGATTATATAAAAACAACTTGGAGAATGATGATGAACTTTTGCAAAATGTTAATGAAAATTTATATATATATATATATATATATATATATATATATTTGTTGATGCCATAGATTTGATCTGGAGTTCTGATTATATAAAAACAACTTGGAGAATGATGATGAACTTTTGCAAAATGTTAATGAAAATTCTGGAGATTGATAATCAATCTGGAGTCCTAGTCTTTGAACTTTCTGAAGATTAATAATCAATCTTGAGGTTCAGTCTTGATCATTTTGGATATCTTCCTGATCAATCTCGACGTTTTTGGATAACTCAAGATCGTTCAACATTCTTTGGCAGCCAAGCGAGAGAAGGTTCAGTCTTGTTTGAACTTGCTTGATTCATGACCTTTTCTCTTTGTGATTCCAATGGTTTCTTTGATTAGAATGGGTCGTATTTGTTCCTTTTTGAATACTAATAATATAAGTGTAAATTTTTGAATTAATATCTTCTTCTAATAAGTGGAGATTGATTTTTCTTGAAGTTGTCTTGATCATTCTTGGTCCTGGAGAACATTCTCCGTTTTTCAGATTTTTCCAAGAATGTTCTCCTTTCAGATTTTTCCAAGAATGTTCTCCTTTCTTGTTTTGTTTAAATCCTATCTTTAATTTAATACACTCAAAATCACAAGTTAAATACCAAAACACTTATAATCAAAATTATAACTCTTAATTAACTTTTGTTTAGTTATCATCAAAATATTAATTTGGGATTTTGTCTTAACAATCTTCCCTTTTATGTTGATGACAACCCTGTTAACTCATATTTTAATTTTGATTCTAATTTTAATCACAGAGAGCTTTGGATATACTTAAAAACTAAGAATTACATAATTTAAACCAACATATAAAGAATTACAAAATTAATAATACAAAAGGACTTCAAATATACTTAAAATCTAAGAATTACTTCTCCCCCTTTGTCATCTAACAAAAAGGTTGGATAATATAAAGGAAGTGTAAAAGTAGGGAGCAATAACATGAGTATACTACACATAGAAATCATGTGTTTGATCAATGCATTAATATAACAAACTTTTCAAGTTTGCAATTAACATCAAGAAACATAGCTTGTATGATGATCAATAGTCAATATTGCAAATAAGATATGGATAATGATAACAAAAGAAATATGACATAATTATATGCAAACATATTCAATCATTTTAATACACTCAAAAAGTAAAATAAAAATGAGTTAACATCAATTTTAAGAAAAATAAGTTTTTCTAAAAACTCCCCCTAAAATTAATAATATCCTTTAATATTTGAAAATACCACAACACAAGTAAGATGTCTCTTTACTCTTTTGCCTTCTTTCACAACAGACAACATTTTAAATTGTACAATATCATGCTTACTAGTATAAAAAGATTCATTTTCATTTTTAAAACTAGAGAGAATGAGCGCACATAGGGAAGCAAAATAAGATGAATGTGACAGCATGTCAAATATAATTTCTCTCTTAAAAAAACATTCTTATGCTAATAATGTTTGTATTTTTCAAAAACTAATGGATCAAAAAGATTTGCTCACAGAAAAATGATTTTAAGGATATAAAGAGGAGAATTTGTAGAAAATGATGTTAGTTTCATGAATGAATTAAATAGTAATCATGATCATAATATACCTTGATAAGATCCAAAGAAGCACTTGAATTAGACAAGAGTACAATGTGAATATGTGTTTCTTCCAATCTTTAAACTTGAATATCATTTATGTTTTTCAAAGGCAAATCAACCATTGTAATTACAACTCCAACAGCAGCTTTGGTACCATATCCTTCCAATTAGTTCTTCCAATAATTTGATCATGAAGAGATGTTTTTTGGAGGAAAGGTCAATAGTGAGATATGTGTATGAGTGCCAAAAGAAAATCTTTCACATTCATTTAGAATTTGTTGATGTTTTTCAACCATATAATCATAATAGGAAACATTAGATTTGATTGGATGTTGCATATAAACTATCAAGAATGTTTTGGAGAATGTTTTGCTCTTCTGGAGGATGTTCTTGTACTGCTTCCAAAATGAACCTTTTTGCTTAAATTGATCAATCCTTAGATTTTTCCTTTATCGTTCTCCAACTTTTAGGAGGAGTATGAAATGGAGACTATTTGTCAATCTCGGTTTCCTTGAAAGCATTATGTTACTGCTGTCCAAAATGTTCTTCTTCTTCTTCATCATCATTTGCTTTGTTATTGTTTCCAAAGGTTATTGACACTCCAGATTTTTGTAATGAGAGGAGGCATCATAGTTTTCAATTCATGTGTATTCAGCATGTCTTGTCCATCTATCAATGTTCTTTCTTGATTGTTGGATGGTGTTCCTACATCACAAGTTAGTAATGATTTTGGTACCCATATATGTTTGGGTCCTTGATGGTTAGTATTTCTTCTTTTAGAAGATTTTTTTAAAACTTGATCTCTTTTAAGAATAGTAAGTTGACTTAAGGTGGCCATTCTTAGAACAATAGGAACACTTTGTTGTTGGTCTTGGAGAAGGTTTCAAAATCTGAGTTTTAAACTTCTTTGAAATTTATTTTGATGAAGTTCCAAAACATTCTCCCTTTTTCAAACTTTCTGGAGAAAGTTCTATTTTTGTTCCAAAACGTTCTTCTTTTCGAAAAATCATTTTGTTCTTGATTTTTTCATCTCTTCTCTTAAAATAGCATGCAAATTCCAGATGTCCAATTTTACCACAATATGAACATTTGGTTTTGCATTTGTCCTCTTTACTTTCAAGAACAAATAAGTTTTCATACATTTTTGGTTTTTGAGTTTTATGAAAACCAAGACCAGCTTTATAAAAAATTCATACTTGAGATCCCATGATTTTTAGAAAGGTTTTAGTAGCTCTAATAAAGTTTGACAAGTCATTTTTAAGAAGTTCAACTTACGTTTTAAGGAGAACGTTCTCCTTTTGAACCGTAGAACATTCTTGGTTTTCGATTTCATTATTTTCCTTAAAATGAGATTCCTGCATGTTCTGAATGATGTTTTTTAGTTTATCAATCATAACTTGAGCTTTCTCTTTTTTCTTTTAAAACTTGATCCTTTAAAGAGCTACATTTTTTAGTAACCGGATTTCAATCATTAAGTAAGCTATCAAATTCTTTTTCAATTTGTTCACATAAAAGACATGGTTCAGAATTTATTACCTCACTGTCTTCAGTATCTGCCATTAAACATAAGTTGACTTCTTCAGGTTCCTCTATTTCTCATTCATCAGAATCATCCCAGGTCACCATCATGGATTTTTTCTTGAAAGGAAACTCCTTTGGTGCTCTTTTGTTTAAGGGGCATTCAGTTTTATAATCTCCTTGTTTATTGCATCCAAAACATGGGATTTGACTTTTGTCTACCTTTATTTTGAAGTTTTCCTTTTTATTTGAAAATCCCTTTTTGATCTGATCCCTTCTTCTCAACATTCTCTGTATCTTTCTTGTAAGACGAACTATTTCTTTATTGACATCTTCTTGTTTGATTTCATCTGAGTCCTCATATGTTTGTAATTGTGGACTTTCTTGAGACGCTTTCAAAGCTATTAATTTTCCCTTTTTGATTGGTTTGTCTTCTTGTAGCAGCACTTCATGTGCTCCTAATGTTCGAATCAGTTCCTCCCGTCCGAGTACGTCAAGATTCTTGGTCTAACTTATGGTTGTCACCATTGGTCTCCATATTATTTGAAGACATATCATGATCTTTTCTGACTCTATCTTGTACTGAGTATGCCTTCCCTAAAGACCGCATTTCATTTACAATGGTTGTGAATCTTGAGTACTTCTCATCAATAGTTTCTCCTTCTTGCATTTCGAATAGTTTGAACTTTCTTATGCCAATGTCTATTCTTATTTCTATGACATGGCTTGTTCCTTTATGATGAGTTTGTAGTGTATCCCATACTTCTTTAGCAGTTGTGCATTCATCAACTCTTTCACTTTCTTCCCTGCTCAAAGCACACGATAAGAATAATTGAGCTTTAGAGTTTAGGAGTACCTTGGTTTTATCTTCAACTGTCCAGTCTGCGTCTTTCTTCGCAGCAGAGTTTGAATTATTTTGATCTACACTTGGTATGAAATCTCCATCTGCAATGATGCACCACATTCCTGTATCTTGATATTTCAAGAACAATTGCATTTTGCTTTTCCAGAAATAATAGTTTGTGTCATCAAAGTAAGGTGGTTTTTGTGATGACCCTCCTTCAACAATGTACATATCTTTTGACTTTTTTCTTATAGATATTTTTCTCTAACACATGTTAGGTCTTCAACTTTAGAGACCGAGCTCTGATGCCAATTGAAGCAGCAATGTAGATTTGCAAAAAAGGGGATTTGAATTGTAAATGTTCCTATTTAAAAATTCCAGTTAAAAACTTAAGAAAATAACACAAGATTAATCTTGGTTGTGAAAACAAAAAACGGATAACGTTATTGGTTTCTGACAAAAAAACGGAGAACATTCTTGGTTAGTTAAAATCAACAATTTAATTCATCTGTTTAACTAGATAATCAAACAAACTGAAAGTAAATAGATAAGAGAAGAGATACCACACAAAGATATATCCTGGTTCACCCAACTCGGGCTATGTCCAATCCTCACAACTGTAAGATTTTCCACTAAGTGTTCAAAACAAAGAACCTTCTTGGTTTTACAGCACCTAGCTCATATCAACCTTGATATGTTACAAACTTCAATCCTTTCCACCCAAAAAGAGATTAATAAGGTCACCTATCAACCTTGATAGGATTTCTTACAATTCACCTTTTAACCATAAAAGGATTTTCTACAAACTATTCAAACTATAAACAACTCTTATAGTCTTGAGTTAACACAATAATGATTTAAAGAGATTGGTAGAATCTGAGTATGCTCAACTCGTGTTTGAGAATAGATTCTTGATAAAAGAATTCAGCAATGTGATCTTGATATATGAAGAGGAAATCAGAATTGATTCTTTTGCAATTGAGAAGCTTTCAAGTATGTAAGTGTGTGTGATTGATGAATTTTCTTAGCACTTGAAGTTCTGCGTTTTCCTTGAGCTTGGTCTTCCTTTTATAGGCTTTTAGGAAATTTAATGTTGGTCAAAAAGAGCTGTTGGTAGTGCTTTGTCAGTTTTGACCAAAGACCAATTTATATGAATAAAAATATTACAGCCTTTGAACATTTTTGAGTTCTGTTTGACTGGACTGGTTTCTTCATTCTTTATCAGATTTCTCTTGTGTTTAATGATCCTTTATACTTCAGATATATTTCTTGATACCATTGATTCGATCTGGAGTTCTGATTATGTCAAAACAACTTGGAGAAAGATAATGAACTTCTGTAGAATGTTAATGAAAATTTTGGAGATTGATAATAAATTTGAGTCCTAGTCTTTGAACTTTCTGGAGATTTATAATCACTCTAGAGGTTCAGTCTTGATCATGCTAGATGTCTTCTTGATCTATTTGGACGTTTTGTATATGTCAAGAACGTTCAACATTCTTTGGCATTCAAGCTGGAGAAGGTTCAATCTTGTTTGAACTTCCTTGATTAATGACCTTTTCTCTTTGTGATTCGAATGGTTTCTTTGATTAAAATGGATCATATTTGTTCCTTGTTAAGTATTGATAATATAAGTGTAAATCCCTGAATCAATATCTTCTTCTAATAAGTGGAGATTGATTGTTCTTGAAGTTGTCTTGATCATTCTTGGTCCTGGAGAACATTCTTAATTTTCCAAAAATTTTCAAGAATGTTCTCCTTTCTTGTCTTTTCAGTTTCTTGCCTTTTATACTGATTTCTTTGCTTTGTTTAAATACTATCTTTAAATTAATACACTCAAAAGCACAAGTTAAATACCAAAACACTTAGAATCATAATTATAAGTCTTAATTAACTTTTGTTTACTTATCATTAAAACATTAATTTGGGATTTTGTCTCAACAAATACATTCATGAGTGGATATCTCAGAGAAACAGTATTCATGCATCAACCAAAAGGATTTGTCGATCCTACCAAGCCCAATCACATACGCAAACTATCTAAAGCAGGCACCAAGAGCTTGGTTTGATGGTCTCAGAACTGCAATGTTAAACTGGGGTTTTCGAAGCACAAAGAGTGGCTCCTTTTTCTTCCTTCTAAAAGGTAAAGATGATATCACATTCCTTCTTATATATGTAGATGAGATAATAGTCATAGGTAGCTACAAGAAGTTTCTTCAAGCTTTCATCAAACAACTTAACAATGTCTTCTCTCTCTAAGATTTGGGTCCTTTACACTACTTTATGGGCATAAAAGTACAAAAGGATGCTAGTGGAATGTACCTCAAACAATCCAAATACATTGGTGACATGCTGAAGAAATTCATGATGGACAATGGCTCACCATGTCCAACACCGATGATAACATGTAGGCAATTCACAGTTGAGGGGGAGAAATTGAAAGATCCAACTATTTCCAGACAAGCCATATGAGGGCTACAATATTTAACTCACACAAGACCTCACATAAGCTTTTCTATGAATAAACTCAATCAATACATGAGTTCACCCACCACTGACCATTGGCAAGGCATACAACGAATCTTGAGGTATCTCCAAGGCACCATCAATCATTGCGTGCACATCAAGCCATCTGTAAGACCCTTAATTTTAAATCCTAAATTTTACAATTTTAGGGTATTTTATGTTGAATTTCTTAGGCTTTTAGCCTAGTTTTGGGTATTTTGTGAGTTAAATGTCAAAAATATCATTTTGGTGCTCCGATTAAAATTATTTGTCGATAAATAATTTATTTACGTTACGAAGAATTTAATACGGGCAGTTTTGTTAAAAATATCTTGGGTTGTTGAAAGTTTTATCTGTCAATTGAGTTGCGACGAGAGTAGATATTTTTATCAAAATAGTTTGAGATGTGAGTGAAGAGTGATGTGTGTAAGAGTATTTATATATTTGTGGTTGGGTTTTAATAATATATATATATATAATATAAGTAATGTATGTATGCATATATATTGTATATAAGAAAACATGAGAAAAAGAGCAAAGGAAGAAAGCCAAAACGTTTTCCCCTGCCTCACGAGCAAATTCATCTCCCCCGTTCTTCCTTCTTTTTCTTTTGCTTCAAGAAAAGAAACCCAAGGCTTGGTGGGTGAGAAAGAAAAGATTTCCCAGCTTCTTTCTTCTTCTCTAATTCAAAAATGAAGAAAAACGGTGTTAGGGGTTTTCAAAACCGTCAAACACAAATCTCTGCTTTTCTTTGACTCCTGAGCTTCATTTAGAGAAGTGACATAAGAGAAAGTTGCTCATCTCCACGCTGCGGTGCTAGTGAGCTAACTTTTAAAGTGATGACTTGAGCGGAAATTTTATCGGAATTAATCGCAGTGCCGTAATCACTTGTTAAAGCTACAACGGAGGTAAGGGCTCCTTCCAAATTTTTAGTTTGCATATAGGATGCTATATGTGTATTTGTCAAGTTGGAATTTGGTGAAATGGATGTGTGAGTTTATGGAAAATGAATTTAATTCATTTATGTGTGTTTTTGATGATATTAAATTTGATATGTTTGAGGTGTGGTTTGTGAAAATTAATTTGGCGTGATTTATGTTTGAAAATGTGGAAATTTATGGATGATTGATGATTGAACTTGGTGTGGATTTTGTGGAATTTGAATTGATCGAATTTAATATAAATTGTGGATTAAATTTGATAAGTGGTGGTGGAAAATATATGCTTGAGTATGCTCTATGTTGAATTTGAAAATCATTAGTGTTAAATGAGTATTAAAAATGTGGAATCTTTTGATATATGTATTTACTTAATGATTGTTGTGGAAAGAGTCAGAGTATGCTCATGCATTTCATAGTACATGGTGACCGCGGTTCGGCCATGGTGATAGTCGTGACCGTGATGGGCCACGAGATGATGCCATGTGATTTGTTGGTTCACCTTATCCTTACAGGGATTATCGCGTTGTGCTGATCTATGAGAGATTGCACTCTAGAATATGTTGATCTGCGAGCGATTGCACTCTAGAAAATAGTGTAAGGCATGTGATAGGTGACACTTAGTAAATCGTGCGGGCCTATGATGGGCGGCAACTTGGTAATTAGTACAAGGCATGTGATAGGCAGTACAATTATGATTTACGCTCTTTCGAGGTGGGTTTTGATTGGAATTCTGGAATTCATGCATTTCGGCATATACGCATTGCATTAGGGTGTTTGGCGTGCGTGTCATGTTTAATATACGGTGATGATTGTATATACATGCTCAATTGTTGTTTGTGATTGTGCCGTAATTGATGAGTGTGATTGATTGACTTTGTGTCGTAAGTGTTGAATAATTTCAAAATGTTTTCGAAACTGAAATCTACATTATTCTGCAGTTGTGTTCGAATACGAGGTGCTTGTATTCGAATACATTTAAGTGAGTTTTGCTACTGACTTAGCACTAGTATTCGGCTACAAAGATGTTGTAGTCGAATACAATTGTGCTGATTTTTCACTGTTTTTGCACTTGTATTCGGCTACAAGGATGCGGTAGTCGAATACCTTTGTGTTGATTTTGCTATTGACTTCCAAAATAATATTGTATTCGAATACAAGGATGTTGTATTCGAATACGACAGTGCAATTTTTTCAAAAACTTCATTTTTCAACTTTGATTATGCATGTTTGGCATATGAAAACCCTTTCAAAGAGTATGCTAGGATGAAAAGTTATTTTGTGCATTTAAAATTTAAATGCTATGTGATATTTGTTAATTTCGGTTGGTGACCTTTACAATTATTGTGGAAATTTGGGATTTTCCCTCAGATGAGAACCAGAATCATCCTACCAGTTAGTACCCTAGAGATGGGAAGGTAGTTAGGCATACCTGACCGATGCTGTGTCATAAGGATCTTGCGGGGCGCGTGAAGATCACACGAGTTGTATAGTTGTTTTTTTTTTGTAGCATGATCAGATTAGATGGTTGTATAGGGATTAGTTGTTTTCCTTTTGGGAATGTATTTATTTCAATTTGGAAAATTGTACCTATACCTTATATTGTCAGCTTCACTTTTATTTTGATGGGTCCATGTAACATTTTTTGTTGCGACGTGGGTAAGTTTAAATTCCAGGGGTATGAGCTATGTTTGATAGGTCTCATAGCCGCAATGTATTTTATTGTTTAAATACTTTGGATTTATATTTCAAAAACTATTTTCGCTGATTGTGAATATTTGTTGACTTTTATCGTTATGTTACGACTTAAATATTTTATCTAAAGTATTTATTTCTTCCTTTATTTTTGAAATTCGATTTTTGTTTTGTAAAAAAAAAAAACGGGCTGTTACACCATCCACTAACTTGGATATAATAGGGTTTTACGATGTTGATTGGGCCACTAGTTTTGATGACAGGAAATTCATGGCTGGCCAATGTGTGTTCCTTGGTGAAACACTCATTTCTTGGTCCTCAAGAAAGCAAAAGGTGGTATCAAGGTCAATTACAGAGTCAGAGTACAGAGCTTCAGTTGACCTAGCTGTTGAGATAACATGGATTCGTTCACTACTTATTGAACTTAAACTCCCATTGGCAACGAAAGTCATATTATGGTGTGATAACTTGAATGCCAAGACACTAGCCTCTAATCCAGTATTGCGTGCTCTTTCTAAGCATATTGAAATTGATGTTCATTATATCAGAGACCAAGTACTACAAAATGAGATAGTTGTGGCTTATGTCCCTACAACAGATCAAATTGCAGATTGTCTCACCAAACCATTAGGCCATACACGCTTCAGTCAACTTAGAGACAAACTTGGTGTGATCCACTCACCACCAGTTTGAGAGGGAAAGTTAAAGACATATAAATAATATTTATATATACAAAGTTTAATTATTATTATTTATATATATATATATATAAATATTATTTATATGTCTTTAACTTCCCCTCTCAAACTGGTGGTGAGTGGATTACACAAAGTTTACCTATTATTATTATTATTATTATTATTATTATTATTATTATTATTATTATTATTATTATTATTATTATTATTATTATTATTATTATTATTATTATTATTATTATTATTATAGGTTTTATGTGTCATTACTAAAATTAATTTATAGTACTTATTACTATCATAATTTTAGAATCATGTCCTTCAAATATGTATGTTGTTCTTCCATTGAAAAGTACAACGAATAAAAATAAGAGTTTTATGTCTGTCACACATTGGAAAACATTAAACTTGATATTTAATTTGAGGGATTTTTAATTAGGTGATCTGATCATAGCATTTGGGCACATGTTTTTAGCTTTTTAGTTTGGTATTTTAAAAGCTCTTTATAGCTTAGATTAATATTTTTAACTTTTTTCTAAATTTTGTGTCGAATTTGAATTATAATTTTATTATTTGCATTTCAATTTTATTATTTGTATTTTGACTCTTTCTTGCTCTATAGGTCATAACTTGAGCTCTGGATATCGGATTGGTGCATATGAGCAGGCGTTGGAAAGATACAAATCTGAGCTACAACTTTTGTTTTGGAAGAAAAGACCAATTCCAAACTTTACTGGGCCTAAATTGCAGATTTCATAATCTGGATTTTTGTAATAATTTTAATTAGCGGGTCACTTGTTTTTAAACCCTAAACCCTAAAGCCCAGTATCAAGTACTATATATTGGCAGTTTTGTTTCTTTTCTAAGGACGGAAAAATTAGGATTCAAATTGCTACAAGAAATAAATGGTTTTATCAAATTGGCGCGATTGTCGGGGACTCTCTCATAATAATATTAATCTTGTTTTTAGGTGACTGTCTCGGATTGCTCTGAAATTTCTCCAGAAAATCAGAAAAAAAATCAAGGAATATGAGTCCGTATAAGTTTCTTATACGAAAACGACGGTCAAAATCCCAAATTCCTTTTTTTGAATTGGTTGAATTTTTCATATTCTCCAAAAAGTCCAAAAAAAATTGTGTTGCCTTTATGTGATTTTTAGAAATTTTTTGTGGTATTTTTATATTTTTTGGATTTTATTTGATAGGGTTTTCGAATTTTCACTTCAATTTTAGCATTCGAGGCATTGTTGGAATTTTCATAATTGTTATTTTGTATTGCATTGTTATGATGATGCATGACTAGGGCTAGTTCTGTGAATCTTCATTCTCTTGAACCTGAAATAGATAGGACATTTCATTTACGTTGTAGACTTAATAGAGCTGCTAGTGTTAACGAGTTAGAGTCAGATACTGAAATTGAAAACTTGTTGCAAAATATGGTTGATGCGAATAATAGAACCTTAAGACAACTTGTTGCACCTAATGTCAATCATAATGCATTATGTATCACATATCCTGAAGTTACTGTACCATTTGAACTTAAATCTGATTTAATACACTTGCTTCCAAAGTTTAATGGTCTTGCAGATGAGGATCCCCACAAACACTTGACGTAATTCTATATTGTGTGTTCTACCATGAAGCCTCAAGGAGGCACAGAAGACCACATTAAGCTGAGAGTCTTCCCATTTTCACTCCAAGATGCTGCCAAGGACTGGTTATACTACCTTCAACCAAGTTCTGTTACAAGTTGGAATAATCTCAAGATATTGTTTCTAGAAAAATTCTTCCCTGCCTCAAGAGCTACTTCAATCCAAAAAGAAATATATGGCATCAGGCAGATTGACAGGGAATCATTGCATGAGAATTGGGAGAGATTCAAGAAATTAGTGTCATGATGTCCTCATCACCAGATTTCTGAACAATTGCTCATCCAATATTTTTATGAAGGTTTGCTACCTATGGATAGAAGCATTTTGGATGTTGCTAGTGGGGGAGCACTTGTTGATAAGACCCCAGAAGCGGCAAGGGCTTTGATTGAGAACATGTCCATTAATTCTCAACAGTTTACAACTAGAAGGAATTCAATCGTGTTTACAAAGGGTGGGAATGAAATTCAAGCTTCTTCCCACAAGAATTTAGAAGGAAAAATTGATGAGCTTACATCTTTAGTAAAAAAAATTGACAATAGGTAAAACCCAAGCAGTGGTCTGTGGTATTTGCAAGAAGATCAAATTGCTGATGCTCCTCAAGCATATGTAGCAAATATATACAACCCTCAAGCCAACTATGATCTATCATCTAACAGGTACAATCCTGGTTGGAGAAACCATCCCAACTTGAGATGGGGGAATTCATCTGCGCAACACCAACCTAGGCAGCAGCAACAAAATATTCCTAACCAGCAAAACAATGCACCTGCATTAGAGGACCTCGTTAAACAAATGGCTGTCCAGAATCTCCAATTTCAACAAAGAACAAATTCCACCATTCAAAATTTGGAAACAAAGTTTGGTCAGTTAGCCACTTCAATCAATCAATTGCAGACTCAGGGGTCAAACCAATTGCCTGCATAGTCAGTAGTAAATCCAAATGCTCCCAATGTCAGTTCAATTACATTGAGGTCTGGGAAAGGTGTTGAAATACCAAAGGTACCTGAAACTATAGTGAAAAATAACAAGGTTGTTGAAGATACTTTGATATCTGAAACTGTTGATGTTGAGCAAAATATACCACTTCCTTTTCCTCAAAGGGCAGTGAAGACTAAGAAAATGGACGAGGCAGATAGGGACAACGAGATCCTGGATACATTTAGGAAGGTGGAAGTGAACATTCCCCTTATTGAAGCAATTAAATAGATTCCAAGATATGCAAAATTTCTAAAAGATTTGTGCACGCACAAGAGAAGGTTAAAAGGTAATGAAAGAGTAAACATGGGGTGAAATGTTTCAGCCCTCATTCATCCCATGCCTCAAAAATGCAAAGATCCAGGAACTTTTTCCATTCCATGTACCATAGGCAATAGTCAATTTGAAAATGCTATGTTAGATTTAGGAGCTTCCATTAATATTATGCCTACATCTATTTTTAACTCTCTTGCTCTTGGACCTTTATAGAGTACAGGTGTTACCATTCAATTGGCGAATAGGAGCAATGTTCGTCCCGCTTGACTTGTGGAGGATGTACTTGTTCGAGTTAATGAATTGATATTTCCTGCAGATTTTTACATTCTGGACATGGAGGGAGAGAATAAGTCCAACATGACGCCTATCATCTTAGGCAGGCCATTCTTGAAAACTGCTAGAACAAAAATTGATGTGCATGCTGGAACTCTATCCATGGAATTTGGTGATAGCATTGTAAAACTTAACATCTTTGATGCTATGAAACACCCAGTGGAAAAGCATTCTATTTTTCAAATTGAATTGCTTGCTGATTTTGTTGATGACACTTACCGCGATATGTTTGCCACTGATTTTCCTTCATTGTCTGGTTTTGATGATACCTATACTTGTGAGTTCTGTACAGATACTCAATTGTGCTCTGTGTGTGTTGAGATCGAAGCTTCCTTGCAAGTTAATCATTGTACTAATATCGATATTTCTACCAACATAATTGATTTTGCAGACTTAGCTTCAGCCACTTGTGTTGTACCTTCCATTAAACAACCACCGACTATAGAGCTTAAACCACTTCCTGAAAATTTGAAATATGCTTATTTAGAAGGAAGTGGCAAGTTACCTGTGATTATTTCAGCCAAACTTGAAGATGAGCAGGAAGAGAAGCTGTTGCAGATTTTGAGAAAACACAGGAAGGCAATCAAATGGACCTTGGTTGATATTCCTGGTATTAGCCCATCCATGTGTATGCATAGGATACTACTAGAGTACGTGGTAAAATCTGTCAGACATCCCCAAAGGCGACTTAACCCATTAATTCTGGATGTTGTAAAAAAAGAAGTGACCAGGCTCTTGCAAGGAAGTATTATATACCCCATATCTGATAGTCAATGGGTGAGTCTGGTGCAGGTAGTCCCAAAGAAAACTAGACTCACAGTGGTTAAAAATGAAAATAATGAACTTATCCCCACACGAGTGTAGAACAGTTGGAGGATCCATATTGCACCAGAGGACCAAGAAAAGACTATGTTCACTTGTCCTTTTAGCATATTTGCCTACAGGAGGATGCCATTTGGCCTATGCAATGTTCCTGGCACTTTACAACGCTGCATGATTAGTATTTTCCCTGAGTATTCCGGTCGGGTTAGGGGGAACGGATTTGGCGTAACTCCCAAAATGTATTTTTCTCAAGAGAAGCGCCAAAAACCTTCCAACGAGGAAGTATTAGAGAAGCTCAAAATTCTTACAGAGCAAGTGGCACTTTTGGTGAATACGAACAAAGACAAGCAACTCCCGGATCAGCTCCAACATGAAATACAAATGGAGAGTGAAACCGCGAGTTGCAACGTCGGTCTCAAAAGTATTCCCGAGGTAATTAATTACTTACTTGATTATGTAATTACTTATGTATTAAACAAACTTATATATTAACCGTACTTATGTTGTAACTATTTGATTTAGGGTGTCACTACATGCGTGCTATACTTGTCATCGCCTACTCATCGGAAGGTGGGAAAAGGAAAATTGTGAAATACTTCGGGAGAAGTATTGCACAATACTCCGATCCCTACGGGCCATGTCAGAGTATCACCTGTTGTTGCTTTCGAACCAACTGCACCGTTGCCGATACCGGACAACGATGGAGATATGCAGTTATTGGGCGAAGCTATTGGTAGTTACGTGCCATGGCCCACCCACCTTGTTGCCCTCGAAAAAAAGATTCCCAGAAACAAATCAGTTACATCTCCCGAAAAGGTTTGTCACATTTATTCCCTAAGGTTTGTCATTTTTTCAGATTTCAATAAACTAACATTTAACCTCATTTTTGTAAATAAACCACCTGTACAGCCAAAAAGAGCCAGCAAACCTCCAACATTGGAGGGTAATAGGGCTGCCAAACTACAAAGGTTGGAGGGTAATAAAGCTGCCAAAATTGCAGCAAGAAAACTGGATTGGGGAAAATCGGTCGCTGTTGCCCATGTTCCTAAAATAAGTCAGCCACGCCTTCCTAAACACGGGGCGTGTCTTGACATCCAAGTAAAGCAGAACATGGACAGCAACGACGATTCGCGCATCATACCGATGAATAAAGCTATATTCGGAGATGAGTATGATGAATTTCTCGAAAAAGAGCACATATACGAACTTCTCAACCATAAGGAGCTTAGTGCTACTGTCCTGTGCTTGTACATAAGGTAAAAAATACTTTTAATTGCATTTATTGGTAATTAATTAAATGTATTGGTAATTAATCTAGTTTAAAATTTTCATTGAAGGTTTTTGTATGAGAAGGTCGTGTGCACGAGGAAATTGTCAAATAAATACTCATTCTTGTCTTCGCATAAGCTGTCAATGTGCAAACTCGATCCAGTAAATGTAAAGAAATACATTGTAGATATGTTATTAGGAAATAAAGAAAAGGATAAATTGTTCTTCACACCATATAATCCAGGGTACGTAATTATATATTATTTATTTGTATCTTTTTTAATTGATATGATTTTAATTTATTAGTTGTGTAAAAACAAAATTGATTAACCAAATTTTTGTTGTTGTAGGGCACATTGGCTTTTATTTGCAATCAATGCGGTCTCTGAAGTTATATACTATTTAGACCCCTTGCATGGCAATTACAACAATCACTCCGAAATAAAGACTATGTTCGACACGTAAGTAATATTCATTTATTTCTTACATATATATATATATATATAAATAATGTGTTTGTTCATGCTATAATAATCACATTTATTCATT
>NC_021167.2:18019640-18020001 GCF_000331145.2 Cicer arietinum | reverse complement strand
TTAACAAGAATAAAACTATTATCCCAGAAACGGTACGGTATTTTCATTATATGATTTTCATATATAATTAAATTATCTATATATTTGATACTAACTTAATATAATATGTTCAATTTTTATATTGCAGTACTTTGACAATTCCAGTCCATCATATTCTGATGAAGATCTAATGAAATTAAAGGAAGAATGGTGTCAGTATGTGCTTGAAATGCAAATTATTTGATTTTCTGGGAAATAGCATGCTGCTGGGCAAGGGATCTAAATATTATATGGTAGCTTGTGCATATTCTATATATTATTATATGTATATGATCATAGGACACAATATATGAACATGCATATGAATATGTAGTTAATTAGG
>NC_021167.2:18014854-18018058 GCF_000331145.2 Cicer arietinum | reverse complement strand
TTGTGTCATATTTACTGAAATGGTCGACCCACCACCACCAGAACGTACTCTCGGAGAATATGGGAATCGAATTAGAAATCGTGCTCGATTACCCATTCATCACCAACCGGTTACAGTCAATAAGTTTGAAATAAGTCCTGCTCTATACCGAGAGTTGAGGGAAATTCATTTTGCCGGTAGACATAACGAAGACGCTAATAGACACCTCACAAATTTCTTTGAGTTATGTGAAACAGTGAAGGTGGATGGTCTATATGAGGAAACCAAGAAATTGAAGCTATTTCCATTCTCTTTGATAGATGATGCTAAGGAGTGGTTTCTTTCATTCCCCGCCGACAGCATCACCACATGGGATGATCTTGAGGATAAGTTCTTGGAACAATATTTCCCCCCAGCCATGTTCGTTAGAAAGAGGCAAGAAATCACCGGTTACAAACAGAAAGAGGGGGAATCTCTTCGTGACACTTACAGGAGATTCAGAAACTTACTAGCCGGATGTCCTAATCATGCTTATGACGACACTGCCCAAATGCAAATATTCTGTAATGGCTTTTGGCCGGGCACTAGAATTATGTTGGATGCCACAGCTGGTGGTTCTTTGAATTACAAAACCGCAACGGAAGCACGAAAGATTATTGAGATCATGGCATCAAATGAACAGATGATATTGTATGACAGAAGTGGTGGTTCAACAAGTGGTGTAATGGAATTGAATGTTATGGATGGGTTAGCTCCAGACAGGCTACTATCGAAGATGGAAGAGGTTATCGCCACTGAGATAAAGAAGGGAATGGCAGCTCTAAATATACAACCACAAGTGGCCCCCGTCAAACTACTAAAGCAGACTAGTTGTAACCTTTGTGGAGAAGCACATAAAATTGGAGTCTGTGAAGCACTGGATGATAATGAGGTAGAAGAACTAGAACGGGTGAATTTTGTGACTAATAACAACAAGCAGAATAACCCCTACTCTAATACGTACAATCCTGGTTGGAGAAATCATCCGAATTTTTCTTGGAGAGATCAACAAGGTAGATCTCAGGGTCAACAAGAAGCTTAACCAAACCAATTCCCACCCAGAAAGGCTGCTTGGGAGAGCGCTATAGAAAAACTAGTTACAAGCACAAGTTCGTTCATTGAGGAGTCAAGAGCCGTCCAGAAAAATCACTCTGCATCAATAAAAAATCTTGAGACTCAAATGGGTCAACTTGCTCAACAAATGGCACAAAGAACGTCTGGAAATCTGCCTAGTGACACAGTGCCGAACCCAAGAAACAATGTTAATGCAGTGACCACGAGGAGTGGCAAGGTGAGAGAACAAGCACCACCTGAAGCCAAACAGAGTGAAAGTACCTTGACTCCAACTCAAAATGGTCACACCAATATCGGTTGAAGAGCGCATCGCTATTGAAAAGGAGGAAGAACCCGTGGTACAAAAAGGGGAACCACTGCCAAAACCAGAAATTCGACTTCCATTCCCTCAAAGATTAAGGAGGGAAGAAACTGAAAAGCGATTTGGTAAGTTTCTTGATGTTTTTAAAAAATTACATATTAACATCCCTTTTGCATAAGCACTGGAGCAGATGCCGACATATGCTAAGTTCATGAAGCAGTTATGCTTACTGAAGAGTGTAGTGCTATCCTTCAAAGGAAGCTGCCACCGAAGCTCAAGGACCCTAGAAGCTTCTCAATCCCATGCGCTATTGGGAATAGAACTTTTGGGAAGGCTTTGTGCGATCTTGGGGCTAGTGTAAGTCTTATGCCCCTTTCAATATACAAAAAATTGGGCATTGGAAAAGTCAAGGACACACAGCTGATGTTACAGTTTGCGGACCGCTCGATGAAACATCCCTATGGAGTGGTGGAAGATGTGTTGGTTAAAGTGGACAAGTTCATTTTTCCAGTAGATTTTGTGGTACTAGATATGGAGGAAGACAACGACATTCCTTTGATTTTGGGGAGACCGTTCTTAGCAACAGAGAGAGCTATGATTGATGTAGCAGATGACACCTTAACCTTGAAAGTAAATGAAGAAACTGTCACTTTTAACATTCTAAAAGCCATGGAACACTCAAAAGAAAGAGAAGGGTGCAATCGAATCGAGATTTTAGATGAGATAGTCAATGAAGAAATAAAGCATCAAACACCCAGCCTACCATTAGAAAGAGTTTTATGTCTACCCCAAGATGTCGTTCAAGAAAGTGAAGACCCAAAGATGAAGGAGGTGTGGGCTATGTTAGAAGCATCGCCATCCTACTCCCCCCGTTTTCCTACTAGGTGGGAGGACTTGAAAGGGAATGAAGACAAATCCGCTGAGAAAAAGACACCACTGATTGAACTCAAGCAGCTGCCTCTTCATTTGAAATATGTATTCCTGGGTGAAGAAGAAAAAAATCCAGCCATAATCAGTGCAAGCTTAAGCGAGTTACAAGAAGAAAAGTAGTTGAGAATTCTGCGGAAGCACAAGGGTGCTATCGGTTGGTCCATTGATGACTTGAAGGGAATAAGTCCAACTTTTTGTATGCATGCCGACATATGCTAAGTTCATGAAGGATATTCTGTCGAAAAAAAGAAAAATCGGCGGTGAAACAGGTATGCTTACTGAAGTGTGTAGTGCTATACTACAAAGGAAGTTGCCACCGAAGCTCAAAGACCCTGTAAGCTTCTCAATCCCGTGCGCTATTGGAAATAGAACTTTTGGGAAGGCTTTGTGTGATCTTGGGGCTAGTGTAAGTCTTATGCCCCTTTCAATATACAAAAAATTGGGCATTGGAAAAGTCAAGGACACACAGCTGATGTTACAGTTTGCGGACCGCTCGATGAAACATCCCTATGGAGTGGTGGAAGATGTGTTGGTTAAAGTGGACAAGTTCATTTTTCCAGTAGATTTTGTGGTACTAGATATGGAGGAAGACAACGACATTCCTTTGATTTTGGGGAGACCGTTCTTGGCAACAGGGAGAGCTATGATTGATGTAGCAGATGGCACCTTAACCTTGAAAGTAAATGAGGAAACCGTCACTTTTAACATTCTAAAAGCCATGGAACACTCAAAAGAAAGAGAAGGGTGCAATCGAATCGAGATTTTAGATGAGATAGTCAATGAAGAAATAAAGCATCAAACACCCAGCCTGCCATTAGAAAGAGTTTTATGTCTACCCCAAGATGTCGTTCAAGAAAGTGAAGACCCAAAGATGAAGGAGG
>NC_021167.2:17980564-18014354 GCF_000331145.2 Cicer arietinum | reverse complement strand
TATAATTACAACAGCGCTTGTGTTTAGCAAGCGCTGTAAAATGGGTGCTGTTAAATGTCATTTCTGGCGTAGTGATAGCGACTATCTACCAACTTAATTATGTGGTCGAAAATCGATTAAATTACAAATAGATAGGGTTCACCCGATTGCAATAAGCTCAAACACATCTAAAACAAGGCCTCTGACATAACATACCCATAATAGTTTAAGTTACGCCAAATATGAAATTGCACACAACAGAGCCACACAACAGAGCCCACCTATAGATTATAACAGCTCATGTTTGGAAAAGTCACATAAGCTCTACTTACGATCCGATTTCAGTAGGCTATTTGCTGAAGCAGTTGAATTAATGTACCATACAACAACGGCACAACCCCAACAGATTACAAGCCTTGAAGACATATCAAAAGATTGTTCAACTAGTCATGATAAGCATAATACAAAGAGCAAACATATTTACTAGAAATTAATCTAACACCAAGATACCCTTTGAATTTCAACCACCAGCACGTGTAAATTAATAATGCCACTCTTAAAAGTATATTGTTCCTATTGATCCAAATTATTAGATAATGTTATTATATATTAGTAGTAAGGGTATTTTAGATATTTTCTATTTTCCTATATATATACTCATTGTAACCTTATTAACTTTAGTTTGGTTCATTCTATGTAATGAAACCCTAGAGTGGTTGTTTCTACCTTAGAGAAGAGAGAGACTATTTTGATAGGAAAGACAACCACCAAAAGAGAAAACAGAAGAGTAACCCTATTCCCGATTTTTTTAAATCAGTCTCAGAAAAACATCGACAGTGCATTCGTTAACCGTTGGATCGGCCTGATTTTTGGACAGCAGGTTCGCAACATCTAGGTCTTCGTCTTCAAAGGTCGGATCGGCGAAACGACATTTGGAGAGGGAGAAATCATGCTCGCACAGCACCAGGTTATCCCTAATTTATTTTGTCTCAGTGATTGTGTTCGTCGTATTTTTCTGTCATTATTTGTTATGGCTGGTGTTAAGGATGATTCTCTTCAAGCTATTAGTGTTCACCTCAATGGATAAAATTACTCTTATTGGAGTTATGTGATGAAATATTTTTTGATTGGAAAAGATATGTGGAGTTTTGTTGATGGAACTTCTGTTAAGCCTACAAATAAAAAAGATGAAACTCAATATGCAAAAGATCTAAAAACATGGAATGTTAGTAATTCAAAAATTATTACTTGGATTAATAATTCTGTTGAGTTGTCTATAGGAGTACAACTAGCAAAATATGATACTGCTAAAGAGATTTGGGATCACTTGAAATGTTTGTATGTTCAGTCTAACTTTGCAAAACGTTATCAGTTGGAAAGTGATATTAGAGCCCTTAAGCAGAGCAGTATGACCATTCAGGAATTCTATTCGGCAATGACTAATTTGTGGGATCAATTGGCTCTTATGGAATCACCTGAGTTGAAAGCTGTCAAAGCATACATTGATCAAAGAGAGGAGCAACGTCTGGTTTGGTTTCTAATGGCTCTTCGTGATGATTTTGAGGGCCTTCGTGGGGGTATTTTGCATCGTTCCCCCCTTCCTAATGTTGAATCAGTAGTTAGTGAATTGTTGGCAGAAGAAATCAGACTTAAGACTCATTCTGGTGTGTTAGATAAGGAAATTCTCTCAACTCCTCCATCTGTTTTTGTTGCTCCTGTTCAAAAAAAAAAAAATATCTCAAGGGAGAGTTGGGCTTGGTAATGATGAATGTGCATTCTACAAAGAAAAGGGTCATTGGAAAGCACGTTGTCCGAAATTAGGGAGAGCACATAAGAAGAACAACTTCAAAGACCATTGACTCTAGTTCTGGTAATGATGAATGTGCATTCTACCATTGGCTCTAGTTCTGGTTCTGTATACTTATCTGAGACTGCTTCCCAAATATCTGATATTGCAGAACAACTTCAAAGACTTCTTGCCACTCAATCACATGCCATGTCTGCCACCTCTTCTAAAGGTTTGAACTCCTCTGGTATGTCAGGTATATCTCCTTCCATATGGATTCTTGATTCTGGAGCATCTCATCATATGACATACGATGATAAATCTTTTGTGTCTGTGAAACCCGTCTCGTCTGTGTCGGTTATGACTGCAGATGGCCCTCCTATGCCACATCACATACCATGTTTGCCACCTCTTCTAAAGGTTTGAACTCCTCTGGTATGTCAAGTATATCTCCTTCCATATGGATTCTTGATTCTGGAGCATCTCATCATATGATGTACGATGATAAATCTTTTGTGTCTGTGAAACGTGCCTCGTCTGTGTCGGTTATGACTGCTGATGGCACTCCTATGCCACTAGCAGGCATTGGTTATGTCTCCACACCTAACTTGTCTCTTTCTAATGTTTATTATATTCCTAATCTTACTTTGAGTCTTGCTTCTGTTAGTCAAATATGTGATTTCGGTTATACGGTTACGTTTTCTTCCACTTCTTGTTGTGTGCAGGATCCACATTCTGGGAGGCTGATTGGGACAGGCCATAGACAGGGGGGACTTTACGTTTTGGATGACCTACGACTCCCAGATACTGCAGCCTCAACAACTACTGCTGACTTATTATCTAGTTTTCGCTTGAATTCCTTATCTTCTAGTTTTTATATATGGCATTCTCGCCTTGGACATGTTTCTGCTTCTTGATTAAAATATTTGGCTTCTACTAGAGCCTTAGGAAAGTTACAACCCTGTGATAGCTCATATTTTTGTGGTTGTAAACTTGCTAAATTTCCAGGTTTATCGTTTAGTAAAAGTGTTTCTGTTTCATATGCGCCTTTTGATTTAGTTCACTCTGATGTTTGGGGTCCATCACCGGTTCTCACCAAAGGTGGATCTAGATATTATGTTTTGTTTATTGATGATTACACTTGTTATTGTTGGGTTTATCTTATGAAAAATCGGTCTGAATTTTTTGACATTTATCATATATTTCGTGCAATGGTCAAAACTCAACATAATTCTGTTATAAAGTGTTTTCGTTGTGATTTAGGTGGTGAATATACCTCTAATAAATTTTCTGAATTACTTGCTTATGATGGCACCCTCCACCAAACATCTTGTACTGATACTCCTCAACAAAATGGAGTTGCTGAAAGGAAACATCGTCACATTATAGAGACTGCTCGTTCCCTTTTGTTGTCCGCTTCAGTTCCTAGTGAGTTTTGGGGAGAAGCAGTTCTTACTGCTGTTCATGCTATTACTAGAATTCCATCTTCTATCATATCAGGTTTGTCTCCCTTTGAAAAATTGTATGCTTCTACCCCTAATTACTATTCTTTGAAATTTTTTGGTTCTACTTGTTTTGTTCTTGTCCCTCAAGTAGAGCGTAGTAAGTTGTCTTCTCGTTCAGCCATGTGTGTTTTTCTTGGTTATGGGGATGGTCAAAAGGGTTATCGTTGTTAAGATTCTCATGCAAGAAAACTTTATGTATCTCGTAATGTTGTTTTTCTTGAGCACATCCCTTTTTACTATGTTTCCTCTTATTCTCAGATTACTAAGAGTTCTGAACTAACCCATATTGATCTGTTTGGTCCTAATGAGAGCGCTTCTAGTGATTGTAATGTTGAGAATTGCAGGACAAATACTACTACTCCACATGATGACATCCCTCTTGTCCCCCCGGCTGTCCAACCACCTCCTACGATTGTTAATCTTCCTCGTTACCCTTCTTGTCAATGTAAGTCTACTCAGTTACCTGATTTTGTCTATTCAACTTACTCAACTTCGTTTGCTTCTTTGTTAACCTCTATTCACAGTTTGTCTGAGCCCTCTTCCTATAAAGAGGTTGTTCTTGATCCTCTTTGGCAGCAGGCTATGGCAAAAGAACTATCTGCATTGCACAAAACCAACACTTGGGAATTAGTATCTCTTCCTCTTGGAAAACGTGCTATTGGGTCTCATTGGGTATACAAGATCAAAACTAAGTCTGATGGGTCAGTTGAGCACTACAAAGCATGTCTTGTTGCTAAAGGTTTCTCTCAACAATATGGTATGGATTATGAAGAAACTTTTTCTCCTATAGCCAAGATGACCACTATTCTTACTCTTATTGCAGTTGCATCTATTCGTCAATGACATATTTCCCAAATGGATGTTAAAAATGCCTTTTTAAATGGTGAGCTTCATGAAGAAGTCTATATGGTCCCTCCACAAGGAGTTTCTCATAATCCAGGGGAAGTATATAAGTTAAAAAAAGGCTCTATATGGTCTTAAACAAGCTCCTCGAGCTTGGTTTGAGAAATTCTCTACTGTGATCACCTCTCTTGGTTTTCGCTCTAGTGAACATGATTCTACATTGTTTATAGGGTCCACCACTCATGGTCGCATTATACTTTCTCTATATGTTGATTATATGATTATTACAGGTGATGATGTTAGTGGAATCAATGAGTTGAAATTGCAATTAGCCAAACAGTTTGAGATAAAGGACTTGGGAACTCTTCGCTATTTCTTGGGGATTGAAGTTGCCTACTCTCCTAGAGGCTACCTTCTTTCTCACTCCAAGTACATTGCCAACATTCTTGATCAGGCTCGTCTTTCTGATACTAGAGCAGCAGATACTCCTCTTGAGTTGAATGTAAAATATGTTCCCTCGAATGGTGTTCCTTTACCAGATTCCACTTTGTATCGTACTTTGGTTGGCAGCTTAGTGTATCTTACGATTACCAGACCTGACATTGCTTATGTTGTTCATGTTGTTGGTCAGTTTGTTGTCTCTCCCACTACAGTACATTGGGCAGCAATTCTTCGGATTCTTCGTTATCTTCGAGGAACTCAATTTCAAAGTCTTCTCTTTCCATCGTCATCCTCATTGGAGTTACGAGCTTATTTTGATGCTGATTGGGCTGGTGATACTACTGGTCGTAAATCCACCACAAGGTTTTGTATCTTTCTTGGAGACTCTCTTATTTCTTAGAAGAGTAAGAAACAAGACATTGTCTCTCGCTCTTCTACATAAGCTGAGTATCGTGCTATGGCATCCACTACTGCTGAAATAATTTGGTTGCGTTGGCTTTTTTCTGATATGGGTATCTCTCTTTCTGAGCCAACTCCGATGCACTGCGATAACAATAGTGCCATTCAAATTGCTCACAACTCGGTCTTTCATGAATGCACCAAATACATTGAGATTGATTGTCATCTTACTCGTCATCATCTTTAGCATGGAACTATTACTCTACCATTTGTCTCTTCTTCTTTACAGATTGCTGATTTGTTCACAAAGATGCATTCCATTAAACGTTTCCGTTTTTTAGTTGACAAAATCTTGATGCTCCATGTTAATGCATCGTGAGTTTGAGGGGAGATATTAGATAATGTTATTATATATTAGTAGTAAGGGTATTTTAGATGTTTTCTATTTTCCTATATATATACTCATTGTAACCTTATTAACTTTAGTTTGGTTCATTCTATGTTATGAAACCTTAGAGTGGTTGTTTCTCTTCTTCCCTCTTTTTTCCTCTTTTCATTGTTAACACAAATAATCCAATACAAACAACTAATCAAATCAATTAACTTGCTTTAGGCACTTTGATTAACCACTCCGGAAATCTCACACTGTTTATTTTTATAATATCACACTAACAAAGAGAGTTTTATTGTAGTCTCGTGTTTCCTCCACATCAAGCACCTTCAAGGATAAGCACACCCATATCTAAAAGACAAAAGTTCATACCAATGAGCTTTTGATTCATGAAGACACCTCCATTTCCACTTTTATAGTAAGGCAGTATTAAAGCTTGCTAGGTTTCTCAACTTGTCAATAACCTTCACAGGTGCTTTAAAGAATGAGAAGAAGTACAAGGGTAAGCTATTAAAATTTGAGTTTATCAAAGTGACTCGTCCTTCTATTGATAGATGGCGAATACTCCAGCTAGATAGTCTAGATTTCATTTGCTCCCTAATTGGATTCCAAGTGGAACAATATCTTGGATTTGCACCAACTAGTATTCCCAAAAATTTGAACCGTGCCAATTCTATATGACAAGACAGAAAAGAAGCATCCCCTAAAAAATTTGTCGTCTAAATAAACTCCAACTAATTTTTTTTTTTTTGAAAAAATTAACTTTCAACCCGAATATCAATTCAAAACTCTGTAGAATCTGTTAACAATAATAATCTATCATAAACATATAAGAGAAAGAGAGAAGAGCATGAACCATTGGCTAGGGTTTCATAAACAAATGAACAAAACTTGAATGTAACATGATTACAATATGTATATAAAGAAGAGAATATAAAAGTCTAAAATACCCTTACTAATATATAATAATACTATCTAATATCTCTCCTCAAACTCACGATGCATTAACATGAAACATCGAGAGTTTGTCAACCAAAAAATGAAAACGTTTAATGGAATGCATCTTTGTGAATAAATCAGTAATCTGTAAGGAAGATGAGACAAATGGGAGAGTATTGATTCCATGTTGAAGACGATGACGAGTAAGATGACAATCAATCTCAATGTGCTTGGTGCATTCATAAAAGACCGAGTTATGAGCAATTTGAATAACACTCTTGTTATTGTGTGCATTGGAGTTGATTCAGAAAGAGAGATACCCATATCATCTAGAAGCCAACGCAACCAAATTATTTCAGCAATAGTGGATGTCATAGCACGAAACTCGGCTTCTGTAAAAGAGCGAGATATAACACCCTAAATTTATTGTTACTATAAATTAGTGATATTTTCTTATACATGTGTTTATTGTGGTGTGATCATTTTTTACGTGATTGTCTTTCTTTATTTGTCTTTGTAGTTATTTAAATTAAAATCATTGATAATTGATAGTAGACCTATTTATTTTATTTAAATAAAAGAATATATAAAATAATATATACCATTCTGGATTGCTATTATCTTAGGCCTCATATTTTAGTATTGTTGTTATCTAAACCTTTATTATTTAAATTTATTTTTATGTAAGCATAAATATAAAATAACTATATTAATTTTATTAAATATAATAATGATGATGATGTCGTTCATAAATTTAATTCTCCATATAATAGCCTAATAATATCTATTAATAGCCTAAGTAATAAATTGAATTTGCCATACACGGAATTAATGGACCTAAATTAATTCTGAATTCCTGATATACTATAACCTAATTAGAAGTGCCATCATTTAGCATAACCACATATATCTCACACACAATCCTTAGAACACGGTCTCAACATAAAGAAAAGAAATCTTCGTATAAACGGCTTAACTTCTATCGATACGGTGCGTATATTTTGCTATCTCAACATAAATGTTCATTTTATGAAATTGACAGAAACTCTAAAGATTATGGTAGGATTATTGTCCCTCATAATATTCTTCATCATATCCTTTTAATCCCCTATTTCCTTTTATTCATTCCCAATAAACCAACAATTTCTTTTCTCTTGGCATAAAATATTTGGGTATTCAAATTATTATTCTACAATATTTATTGATATGCAAATTTGAGAGGCTTGAATCAAAATGAGGATTAATTGCATATAATTTCTTTTGATGATTCAGAATCAGTATGCAATCTAGGACTTGACTAATTTATATAAATATTGCGCATAATTTTCCTTATGTTTTTAATTATTATATAATCATGTACATTTTAATTATATGTTTTATAATTATAATCTTAGGTTACATCAGAGAGTCTAAAATTTGTGTTATGTCTAAATGATTTTGTTTATTTTAATTATAATTCATTGTTTTATAGCGTGCACCAGAGAGTAAGTAATCATTGTCAATTACATTGATATACCATCTATTTTATTATCAAAAATCATGCCTACATGGTAATTGTTTAATGATGTATAACTTTATTTTTCTTTTAAAACAATAATAATACCAATAATAATAATAATAATAATAATAATAATAATAATAATAATAATAATAATAATGGAACCTATATATATATATATAATTATTATTTAAATTATCAAATTATAAACTTAAATATTTTAATAGTATGTTTTTATATTCCTCTATACAAATTATAGTAATATTGGGTATGTGTTTTTTTTTTTAATGATAGAGTTGATATGATTGAAATATATTAATGCTGAGCAGATATCCGACAAGCATTTTACATCTAAAATTCTTCATTTTTTATTTAAGTTGTAATTAAAATTTGTTACAATATTCATCAATTTAAATAAATATAAACACTATTAGTTTCATTACATGGGACTTATTGCTTACCTATTTTAACACCCAAAATATAGATATATGCCATAAATATTTAAATATGTGATTATGTTTTATTTTAATTAAAATTAGACGTTTGTTTTATGTTGGTATACTAATATGTATGTTTGATGATATTAAATATTTTTTCAGTTATATTATAAGTAGCAGATAATTTATTTAATTAATTTTAATAAATAATTTATATATTTATTAGATCAAGTAATTAATTTATATTGGTTGTTGCGTTGATTTATTTTCTTTCGCGGACTGTTAGAGACACCGGTTGGCGAAGACGCGTAAATCAGTGGATCGACTTCGTTGGGAAAAAATTTCAGCTAAGGTAAGGGGTGAAAGGAGGTTCGATTTTATGATTATAAAATAACGTGGGATGAACGGGAATACTGAAATTCCCACATTTTCATTCGGGGCTTACTACGTACGGTTGAGCCCTATCGAGTAATAATAATTAATTAATAATATATGAATGGTGATAGTGAGGACTAAAATATAATTTAGCAACCTATAGAATTGCTGTGACTCTATTTATATCAAGATTGCATGCTATCTGATTTTATGAAATCTTATGCTGATTTTTATTGAATGAATGATATGTACTTGAGTGTTCTTGTTACTTGATTGAAATTGTGATATTACTTGAATGTGTCACTTATTTGATTCCTTATTATGTAATTGATGTGATTGGATTGTGTATTGTGAGTAGTGTAAACCAAATATTGGGATTTTATTGTGATTGACTGATATGCATATATAATGATGAATATTGTGAAGTCAAACAGAAAATTATTGAGTTGTGATGATCGAGTAAGTATGAGATATGTGTTGTAGATTTTGGAGTTAGGATTATTTTATCATCATATAGGGAGAGTCTGACAAACATAGTGATTCAGGGAAGTACAACTGAATGAGCCTGATAGTGGAGGACTACTGTCGAACCGTAAGGTAAGACTGATAGACCTTGGGGGTACATCTAGTGGGGAATTCCTAAGTTGATTAGTGGGTTATTCCCTAAGGTCAGGAGCTACCGTGCAACACAAGAGTACCCCGACCGTCGCGTATATGTGTCTCGGGTTGAGGTGAGGGGATCTATGAGGACTTGGCCATTCATGAATTGTCTGTCCACTCTTGTAGTGGCATAGTATCAGGCCTCTTAACCACGTACTTTATAGTAGAATGGTACCAAATGATGAAGAAGTATAGAGTATAAGACATGTATAACATTTCATCCTTATAACTGTTTGATTGTGATTGAATTAGATTAACTTTTGATATTATATTCTTGAATATTTCTCGTTATTTGTGTTGTTTTGACTACTTGTGTGTTCTCCCCGTTTATCTTATACTGTTAAATAATTTTGAAACTCACCCCTTGTTGTTTGTGTTTGGCGTTTGCGATGGACGTAGATGAGTTGCAAGCTGTAGGTGATGACTAGTACCATCAGATTGGCGAAAGCTATCTTGTCTTGAAGACTTTTATTATATGTTTTTTTGTTAACGTCTTAGTTTGGTAATTCCCACTCTGATAGTGACTTCTGGTTGGGACTACATTTACATTTATCATTAAACTTATGTACATGTGCTTCAAAAAGAATTTTGTTGACTACTGTTATGATTTCGAGTTGTTAAGTGTGATGGATATTTTGGATTAATGTGACATGTTCATGATTACCTGATACTCTTTACCTTAAAAAAATGTTTGAAAGTTTTATTTATTTATATTTTTTAAGAATTTCATTATTTTAAAAATAAAATTCTAAATAAAAAGTTAATGTTAATTTGGAGTTTAGGGTGTCACATTAGTGGTATCAAAGTCTGGTTTGTCCAATTAGACCGTAGGTTATATGTTCATTGTGCTTACATTCTTACTCTGTTCATTGTTGATTTGTTTTTTTTTTTTTTTTGTTTTTTTTGCTATTACTCTGTCATGACTTTGTTCTAAGAAGGCTATTTGGTTTGCAAACGTATTATTGGGTATTTCATGTGGATTTTTTTTGCCTCCATGTTTGCATTATGTTTAAGTATAGGTTAACCAATTTTAGTTTGGTTGAGATCATTGATTGGTGGAACAATGATGTTGCGACAAGAAATGTTGAAGCCATTGGTAGGCAAGCTTTACTTGTTTTAATTTTTTATGTAAAAGTAACTATGTTTTCGTATGCCTAACACTATCTATACCTTCCTCATGTTTACGAACTTGTAAGAGTATTAACTGTTACAATGGAGAGGTGCATTGTTTTCAATGTCTTGCTTTGTTGACTTTGAGTTAAAATTCTTAGGGAGATATTAAAGTTAAGTTTTTTTTTTAAAATAAATATGTTGTGTTATTTTGATAAGTAGTCAAACTTGTTGTGAATAAAAAGTGTGAGGCTTAAATGAGCCTAGTAAAAAAAAACTATACAGTGAATAGTTGAGTGATTTAATGGATCGTGTATAAAGTTCTTCCTAATTTGTTTTGACTCGAGAAGTTTATGAAAAGTTGAGTTGTGATTTCAAAAGTATTTGGTAGTCGACATTGAATGTGTAATAGATACTTGCAAGGATATTTGAGTATTGCAACAGAGTTAAGATTGACTTATGGTTGATATATGTGTTATAGGAATGATTCTTTTTGGAGTTTATTTGTAGAAATGGTATTTTAATAGGGTCATAAAAGTAAGATTGTCATGATACTTTTACACTTCATGAGTGTTATGTGTATTTCCCTATGTGTTACCTTATCACTAGAAAGGTAGACTTGTCCAATTTTAGTATTGTTGATCTTGGTGAAGCTTGTGATGTGTTCAAGTTTAAGACATGCAATTGTGTAATATAATAAATAGATATATACCCTTAAATTAAGATTAGATAAATATATACCTTTAAATTAAGATTAGTGGAAAGAAGATGAACTAATATATTTTACCTTAAAGGGTTATAAGTATGGTCTTTGTTGAGTCCAAAGTAAAAACCATATTAATGATAATAGTATGAACTAGTGGAGTTGCGACTATTCTACTATAGGTATATGAAATCACGTTAGTCATACTTGCGAGTTAAAAACAGGAAAGAAAAGAAAAGGGAAATGGTATAGTGTTCGATTCTTAGGAGCTCAAACTAATATATATCAATCATATTGGTCGGAAAAATTTCACCATTTGAAGAAAGTATGAACTTGATTCGTAACTTGTATGAAAGTGGTACCTAAGAATATTATATTTAGTATTGTTGATCGACAAGAAAAAAAAAGAAGTTAAATTTGATATTAGTTATCATTCTATTTCAGGTAGACTCGCATTTTATTTTTCTGATTTGTGGATTGATTTTCTTAAAAACGGTAAAGATATTTGGTTATATTGAATAGGACTCCAAAACTTAAGTTAGGATTTCCGTAATCTCGAATTATATATTAAAAGAGTTGAGTAAAAAGATTAAATAGTTATGATACTCGGGGTGGACATAAATTCCGGAGACAAAATTTATTTAATGGATCAATTTTTTTTTCATACTTTATACTTGTGTTACTCATAGTATATATTTTATTTATTTAATAATTTAATTTATATTTTTGGTTTATTTAAATTATTGTGTTAATAGTACAACTAGGTCATACTTAGGTTTTTGAGATAAAGTTTAATATTGTTCGTATCTTTATAATTGTGTAATAAAAAAGGAGAGAGGGAGCTAAAGTTTATTTTGTAAGAGACACTTTAAGAATATTTTTTTATTCTATTTGATTGCATGTAAGCTAATTATTATTCTATAAATTTATATGTGCTCTCTTATTATCTATGACTTATGTAGAGTAGCTATGTTATTTCCTTCATAATTGAAACTATTAAATGTGACATACACTCTTAGCTATTTCATTTTACCATGTCAATTGATCATGTAAAGCAATTTTTTTCATATTATATTTAAATGAATCTATGAATTTCTGAACTATTCACAATTTATGTGATAAAATACTTTTATTTTTTCTAACCATTAATTAACTCATAATAGTTTCATGATTTCAAGAAAGATAATCATCGTATAAATGTTTGTGTGTTTCTCCATATCAACTTGTGTGCCACCTTATCATTAGGAAGTAACATTGACCCCATATTTTAGTTTTATTAATTTATTTTCATTGTTTTGTGATAAAGTTTAAGATAAATAGGCGCGAGATCTTGAGAGTTAACCTTGATTAGTTGATTTCCTTCTTATTTTAGTGACCATAGTAAACCTTGGATAGTAGGTGATGTCTAGTTTTAAGAATATAATTGTAGAACTTAGAAAGACATGAACAATGCATATAAATGGAGTTTGAGATAAATGGTACTTGTAGTTGTTGTGTGAAAAGCCTAGAGCATTGTCCATATGAAGTTGATGTATCAGTATGAGATTCGGTAAGAATTGGACTAACCTGTGATTTGACCATGTAGGATTATAGTAGTGTGAGTGTCTATCATCAGGTATGTATGTTATTAAAAGTAAATGAGGGAGTTGAAGAATATGAGTTTATGTACCATACATTGGAAGGAGTATATGATGGGTGAGTTCTTGTTTACTAGAAATAAATGTGAATTTTATATTTAGATTATAAAGTAATCCTAAAATATTATATTTTAACATTATCGACAAGTAGTGTATCATTACATTTTGAAGTGTGTAGTGAGTTAGTCTTTCAAATACTAGTTAGCTTAAGATATTAATCTTGATAAGAATTATAAAGGTTTTGGTATATATATTTCTTGTATTTGATAGGAGCTAAGTTTAAATCTTAGAAACTCTATAAATACATAGAGATATTAAGTTAGATGATAACTCGTTCATAGTTTAATTTCTTAAATTTCGAGGACAAAATTCTTTTAAGAGAGGTAGAATTGCAACACCCTAAATTTATTGTTATTATAAATTAATGATATTTTCTTATACATATGTTTATTGTGGTGTGATCATTTTTTTACGTGATTGTCTTTCTTTGTTTGTCTTTGTAATTATTTAAATTAAAATCATTGATAATTGATATTAGACCTATTTATTTTATTTTTAAAAAATAATATATAAAATAATATATACCAATCTAGATTGCTATTATATTAGGCCTCATATTTAGTATTGTTGTTATCTAGACCTTTATTATTTAAATTTATTTTTATGCAAGTATAAATATAAAATAACTATATTAATTATTTATTAAATATAATAATGAAGATGATGTCGTTCATAAATTTAATTCTCCATATAATAGCATAATAATATCTATTAATAGCCTAAGTAATAAATTGAATTCGCCATAAACGGAATTAATAGACCTAAATTAATTCTGAATTCGTGATATACTATTATGTAACCTAATTAGAAGTGCCACCATTTAGCAAAACCACATACATCTCACACACAATCATTAGAACATGATCTCAACTTAAAGAAAATAATCATCGTAGAAACGACTTAACTTTTAGCGATACGGTGCGTATATTTTGCTATTTATACAAATTTTCTGTCACATTATTTTTTTATTAAATTTTCATTTTATGAAATTGACAGAAACTCTAAAGATTATGGTAGGATTATGGTCCCTCATATTAGTCTTCATCATATCCTTTTAAATCCCCTATTTCCTTTTATTCAAATTATTATTCTGCTATATTTATGGATATGCAAATTTGAGAGGCTTGAATCAAAATGAGTATTAATTGCATATAATTTCTTTTTATGATTCAGGGTCAGTATGCAATCTAGGACTTGACTAATTGATATTAATATTGTGCATAATTTTCCTTATATTTTTAATTATTATATAATCATGATTGTTTTATTTATATGCTCTATAATTATAATCTTAAGTTACGTCAAAGAGTCTAAAATTTATGTTATGTCTAAAAGCTTTTGTTTATTTTAATTATAATTCAATTTTTTATAGCGTGCACCAGAGAGTAAATAATCGTCGCTAATTACAATGATATACCATCTATTTTAATATCAAAAGTCATGCCTACATAGTAATTGTTTAACGAGTATAACTTTATTTTTCTTTTAAAACAACAATAATAACAATAATAATAATAATAATAATAATAATAATAATAATAATAATAATAATAATAATAATAATAATAATAATAATAATAATAATAATAATAATGGAACCTTAGTTATACATATTTCATATATATATATATATAATTATTATTATTATTATTATCATTATTATTATTATTATTATTATTATTATTATTATTATTATTATTATTATTATTATATATATAACTATTATTTATATTATCAAATTATAAACTTAAATATTCTAATATTATGTTTTTATATTCCTCTATACAAACTATAGTAATATTGGGTATGCGTTATTTTTATTTTTATTTTTTTTGTAATGATAGAGTTGATATGATCGAAATATATTATTGCTAAGCAGATATCCGAAAAGCGTTTTACATCTAAAATACTTCATTTTTTATTTAATTTATAATTAAAAGTTGTTACAATATCCATCAATTTAAATATAAACACTATTAGTTTCATTACATAAGACTTGTTGCTTACCTATTTTAACACCCAAAATATAAATATGTGCCATAAATATTTAAATATGTGATTATTTTTTATTTTAATTAAAATTATACGTTTGTTTTATGTTGTTATACTAATATGTATGTTTGATGATATTAAATATTTTTTAGTTATATTATAAGTAGCAGATAATTTATTTAATTATAATAAATAATTTGTATATCTATTGGAGCAAATAATTAATTTGTATTGGTTGTTGCATTGATTTATGTTCTTTCGCGGACTGTTAGAGATGGTGATTGGAGAAGACGCGACACGTTAAATCAGTGGATCGACTTCGTTAGGAAAAATCTTCAGCTAAGGTAAGGGGTGAGAGAATGTTCGATTTTATGAGTATAAAATAACGTGGGATGAATGGGAATACCGAAATTCCCAGATTTTCATTCGGGGCTTACTACGTACGGTCGAACCCTATTGAGGAATAATAATTAATTAATAATATATGAATGGTAATAGTGAGGACTAAAATATAATTTAGCAATATATGAATGGTTATTGTATGCATGATATGTACTTGAGTGTTCTTGTTACTTGATTGAAATTGTGATATTACTTGAATGTGTCACTTATTTGATTCCTTATTATGTAATTGATGTGATTGGATTGTGTATTGTGAGTAGTGTAAACCAAATATTGGGATTTTATTGTGATTGACTGATATGCATATATAATGATGAATATTGTGAAGTCAAACAGAAAATTACTGAGTTGTGATGATCGAGTAAGTATGAGATATGTGTTGTAGATTTTGGAGTTAGGATAATTTTATCATCATATAGGGAGAGTCTGACAAACATAGTGATTCAGGGAAGTACAACTGAATGAGCCTAATAGTGGAGGACTACTGTCGAACTGTAAGTTAAGACAGATCAATATGAGTTAGTTCTGAGAAAAACAACATTGCGAGAAACATATAGTTTTCTTGCATGAGGATCACAACAATGATAACCCTTTTGACCATCCCCATAGCCAGGAAAAACACACATGGCAGATCGAGAAGACAACTTATTGCGCTCTACATGTGGACGAAAAACAAAACAAGTAGAACAAAAAACTTTCAGAGAATAGTAATCAGGGATATATGCATACAATTTTTCAAAGGGAGATAAACTTGATATAACAGACGATGGAGTTATATTAATAGCATGAACAACAATAATAACTGCTTCCCCCTAAAACTCACTTGGAACTGAAGCAGACAACAAAAGAGAAAGATCAGTCTCAATAATATGACAATGTTTCCTTTCAGCAACTCCATTTTGTTGAGGAGTATCAATACAAGATGACTGGTGGAGGGTGTCATCATAAGCAAGTAATTCAGAGAATTTATTAGGTATATTCACCTCCTAAATTACAGCAAAAACACTTTATAACAACATTATGTTGAGTCTTGACCATGACATGAAACATATGATAAATATCAAAAAAATTAGATCGATTTTTCATAAGATAAACCCAACAATAACGAGTGTAATCATCAATAAACGAAACATAATATCTAGATCCACCTTTGGTGAGAACCGATGATGGACCCTAAACATCAGAGTGAACTAAATCAATAGACGCATATGAAACTGAAACACTTTTACTAAACGGTCAAGTTAGAAATTTAGCAAGTTTACAACCACAACAATCTGAAATATCACAAGTTTGTAACTTTCCTAAAGCTCCAGTAGAAGCTAAGTATTTTAATATAGAAGCAGAAACATGTCCAAGGAGACAATGCCATAAATAAAAACTAGAAGACGAAGAATTCAAGCGAAAATTAGATAATAAGTCAACAGTAGTTGTTGAGGCTGCAGTATCTGGGGATCGCAAGTCATCCAAAACATAAAGTCCACCTGTCTGTGGCATGTCCCAATCATCCTCTTGGAATGTTGATCCTGCACACAACAACAAGTGAATGAAAATATAACTGAATGAACAAAATCACATATTTGAATTACAGAAGCAAGACTCAAAGTGAGATTAGGAATATAATAAACATCAAAAAGAGACAAGTTAGGTGTGGAGTCATAACCAATGCCTGCTAATAGTACCATCAACTGTCATAACCGACACAGACGAGGCAGGATTCACAGACACAAGATTTATCATCATATGTCATATGATGAGATGCTCTAGAATCATGAATCTATATGAAAGAAGATATACCTGACATATTAGAGGAGTTCGAACCTTTAGAAGAGGTGGCAGACATGGCATGTGATTGAGTGGAAAGAAGTTTTTGAAGTTGTTCTGCAATATCAGATATTTGGGAAGCAGTCTCAGATGAGTATACAAAACCAGAACTAGAGTCAATAGGAGGAGCAGAAGCAACAAAATTGGACGATGGCCGCATAAAATTCTTCTTATGCGCTCTCCCAAATTTTGGACAATGTGCTTTCCAATGACCTTTTTCTTTGCAAAATGCACATTCATCATTACAAAGCCCAAACCTCCATTGAAATTTTCCTTTTTGAATAGGAGCAGCAAAAACAGATGGAGGAGTTGAGAGAATTCCCTTACCAGACACACCAAAATGAGTCTTAAGTTTGATTTCTTCTGCCAACAATTCACTAGCTACTGATTCAACATTAGGAAGAGGGGAACGATGTAAAATATCCCCATGACGGTCCTCAAAATCATCACAAAGAGCCATCAGAAACTAAACTAGACGTTGCTCATCTCTCTGAACAATGTACACTTTGACAGATTTCAACTTAGTTGATTCCATAAGAGTCAATTGATCCCACAAAATAGTCATTGCCGAGTAGAATTTCTGAATGGCCATATTGTTCTGCTTAAGGGCCCTACTATCACTTTCCAACTGATAACGTTTGGCAAAGTTATACTGAACATAAAAACGTTTCAAGTGATCCCAAATCTATTTAGCAATACCATATTTTGCTAGTTGCACTCCTATAAATTAGAGATAAGATCCCTTAATGTGTGGATCCAATAATTTACCGTTACACTGTCAATCAATATAATTAGTGTAATTACTGTCAGCGTTATTTGTCAGTTTTATTTTCTTGTAACGTCTTAATTCTAGCCTTAATCATAGGATCATGTATATGCTAGTGTTTTCTATATATATATGTACACTGTAATCACCAGTAGATATATAATATTATTCTTTACCTATCATTACATTTCCAAGTTGGTATCAGAGCACTTAAGCCCTGAAGGCTCTTGATCCAACACAAATCATGGCATCTGCTGCAGATTCAAAGTCCAGAAATGATCTCCCATTCACTGTGTTTGTCAAGTTGGACAGAGACAACTATCCACTATGGAAATCTTTCGTGATCTCTATAGTCAAAGGCTGCAGGCTCGATGGGTACATGCTAGGGACAAAGGAGTGTTCCGAAAAATTCATAGCTTCTACAGATTCAAGCAAGAATCCAAATCCTGCCTTTGAAGATTGGCAGGCTTATGATTCACAACTCCTTGGATGGTTGATGAATTCAATGACTACTGAAATGGCAACACAGTTGCTGCATTGTGAAACCTCAAAACAACTTTGGGATGAAGCCCAAAGCCTAGCAGGTGCACACACAAGATCTCGAGTCACTTACCTCAAATCTGAGTTTCACAGCATTAGAAAATGAGAGATGAAGATGGAGGAGTATCTGGTCAAAATGAAGAATCTAGCTGACAAGCTGAAACTTGCAGGCAGCCCCATTTCCAACTCAGATCTAATCATTCAAACTCTGAATGGTTTAGATTCTGAATACAACCCTATGGTGGTCAAGCTATCTGATCAAACTAGTCTCACTTGGGTTGATCTTCAGGCTCAATTACTGACCTTTGAGAGTAGACTTGATCAACTGAATAGCCTCACCAACCTAACCCTTAATGCTTCAGCAAATGTTGCCAACAAAACTAATTACAGAGGCAACAAATTCAACACAAACAACAACTGGAGAGGTTCCAACAGCAACTAGAGAGGTTCTAACTTCAGAGGCTGGAGAGGAGGCAAAGGAAGAGGAAGAATGTCTAAGCCAACATGTCAAGTTTGCCACAGGGCCGGGCACACAACAGTAAATTGCTATTACAGATTTGACAAGTCTTATTCAAACTCAAATTATTCAGCATGCACTGACAGACAAGGGACACACAATGCCTTCCTAGCCTCACAAAGCTCTCTTCAAGATTATGATTGGTACTTTGACAGTGGTGCAAGCAATCATGTGATACACCAAACTGACAAATTCGAGGATCTGACAGAACATCATGGTAAGAACTCATTAATTGTTGGAAGTGGGGAAAAACTAAAGATTGTTGCCACAGGTTCCTCAAAACTAAACTCACTTAACTTACATGATGTCTTATATGTGCCCAATATTACCAAAAACCTGTTAAGTGTGTCGAAATTAACTGCTCACAATAACATTCTGGTTGAGTTTGATGCAAATTGTTGTTTTGTGAAGGACAAGTTAACAGGGAAGGCAATCCTAAGAGGGACACTTAAAGATGGCTTGGATCAGCTTTCAAGGACTGAAAGGGACCCGTGTGCTTATGTATCTGTCAAGGCAAGCTGGCATAGAAGGCTTGGTCATCCAAATAATAAAGTCCTAGATAGAGTCTTGAAAAATGGTAATGTCAAACTATCACCTAGTGATCATTTTAACTTTTGTGAGGCTTGTCAATATGGAAAAATGCATTTTTTACCTTTTAAAAACTCTTCCTCTCATGCTAAAGAAATCCTTAAATTAGTTCACACTAATGTATGGGGACCTGCACCAGTAACATCTTCTTCGGGTTTCAAATATTATGTTCACTTCCTTGATGACTTTAGTAGATTTACCTGGATCTATCCTCTGAAACAGAAATCAGATATTGCACAAGCTTTTACCCAGTTTAAAAACATGGCAGAAAATCTGTTTAACAAAAGAATTAAAACAATCCAATGTGATGGTGGTGGTGAATATAAGGTTGTGCAAAACCATGCAATAGAAGCAGGGATACAATTCAGAATGTCATGCCCTTACACATCACAACAAAATGGTAGGGCTGAGAGAAAACCCAAACATATTGCTGAATTTGGCCTAACACTACTAGCACAAGCCAAAATGCCCTTACACTATTGGTGGGAAGCTTTCTCCACGGCAGTTTATCTCATAAACAGACTGCCCTCTCTAGTCACTCAAAACGAAAGTCCTTACTCACTACTCTTTAGAAAGGAACCTGACTACAACTCCCTAAAACCCTTTGGGTGTGCTTGCTATCCCTGTCTCAAGCCCTATAATCAGCACAAACTGCAGTTCCACACAACCAGATGTGTGTTCTTGGGCTATAGTAACTCCAACAAAGGATATAAATGCATAAACTCTCATGGAAGAATCTTCACCTCAAGACATGTTGTCTTCAATGAAGAACACTTTCCATTCCAAGATGGGTTTCTCAATACAAGAAGTCCCTTGAAAACACTAACTGAATGTCCATCTGCCTTTTGTTCTTTGAATACTGCAGGTAGCTCACATACTGGAGAAGCAACACCTTCAGATGACAACAATCCTGATGTCGAACAAGAACAAGCCAGTCCAACTGGTAGTGTTGCACCAGCCAGTCCAACTACAAATGATTCAACAAGGAACAATCCAATTTCACATGACACTGATCCCATAGAAACAGTTACTGAAGCTCCCCAAGCCCTTGCTGAAACAAGCACAACCATCAACACTCATTGGACCAGGAGCAAGGCTGGAATTCACAAGCCAAAGCAGCCATATGTTGGGTTAGCTGAAATCTGCACAGATGAGAAGGAACCAGAAAATATCACAGAAGCACTTACAAGACCACAGTGGAAAGAAGCTATGGATAATGAGTATCGGGCACTCATGTCAAATCAAACCTGGGTTTTGGTACCATATCAAGGCCAGGAAAACATCATTGATTCTAAATGGGTCTTCAAGACCAAGTACAAAGCAGATGGGACAATTGAAAGGAGAAAGACAAGATTAGTTGCAAAAGGATTTCAACAAACAGTTGGATTAGATTATGAAGAGACCTTCATCCCAGTTGTCAAGGACAGTACAGTTCGAATCATACTCTCAATTGCAGTGCATCTCAATTGGGAAGTCAAACAGTTGGACATAAACAATGCATTCCTTAATGGCTACCTCAAAGAGACTGTGTTTATGCATCAACCAGAGGGATTTGTTGACTCAACTAAACCTGAACATGTCTGCAAGTTATCTAAGGCAATCTATGGATTAAAACAGGCCCAAGAGCCTGGTTTGACAACCTCAAAAATGCCTTACTCAGTTGGGGTTTCAAGAACACAAAAAGTGATTCCTCACTCTTCATTCTAAGAGGTACAGATCACATCACCTTTCTACTTATATATGTGGATGATATAATTGTCACAGGGAACAACACCAAATTTTTAGAATCCTTCATCAAACAACTCAATGTTGTGTTTTCCCTTAAGGACCTTGGTCCACTACACTACTTCTTAGGCATAGAAGCTCAAAGAGATGCATTTGGTATGTACTTAAAGCAATCGAAATACATAGGAGACGTCCTGAGAAAATTCAAAATGGAAAATGCTTCATCTTGTCCAACACCTATGGTAACTGGCAAGCAATTTGCAGCTGAAGGGGAGAGGTTAAAAGACCCAACCGTGTTCAGACAAGCTATAGGAGCATTGCAATACTTAACAAATACAAGGCCTGACATAGCATTCTCAGTTAACAAGCTCAGCCAATTCATGAGCTCTCCCACTATAGATCACTGGCAAGGCATCAAAAGAATATTGAGATATCTTCAAGGTACCATCCAACACTGTCTACACATTAAACCATCCACTGACTTGGACTTAACATCCTTCTCAGATGCAGATTGGGCAACAAGTGTGGACGATAGAAAATCCATGGCAGGTCAATGTGTCTTCCTTGGTGAAACACTTGTTTCTTGGTCCTCAAGGAAGCAAAAGGTAGTCTCAAGATCTACTACAGAATCAGAATATAGAGCACTGGTTGACCTAGCTGCTGAAATAGCATGGACTCGTTCACTCCTCGATGAGCTAAAACTCCCTCTGCCAAGAAAACCAACACTGTGGTGTGATAACTTGAGTGCCAAGGCATTAGCTTCAAATCCAGTTATGCATGCTCGATCCAAACACATTGAAATTGATGTGCACTACATTAGAGACCAAGTGCAAGCTATAGGAGCATTGCAATACTTAACAAATACAAGGCCTGACATAGCATTCTCAGTTAACAAGCTCAGCCAATTCATGAGCTCTCCCACTATAGATCACTGGCAAGGCATCAAAAGAATATTGAGATATCTTCAAGGTACCATCCAACACTGTCTACACATTAAACCATCCACTGACTTGGACTTAACAGGCTTCTCAGATGCAGATTGGGCAACAAGTGTGGACGATAGAAAATCCATGGCAGGTCAATGTGTCTTCCTTGGTGAAACACTTGTTTCTTGGTCCTCAAGGAAGCAAAAGGTAGTCTCAAGATCTACTACAGAATCAGAATATAGAGCACTGGTTGACCTAGCTGCTGAAATAGCATGGACTCGTTCACTCCTCGATGAGCTAAAACTCCCTCTGCCAAGAAAACCAACACTGTGGTGTGATAACTTGAGTGCCAAGGCATTAGCATCAAATCCAGTTATGCATGCTCGATCCAAACACATTGAAATTGATGTGCACTACATTAGAGACCAAGTGCTACAAAATGAGATTGTTGTGGCCTATGTTCCATCAGCTGATCAAATTGTTGACTGCCTCACTAAAGTATTAACTCACACACGATTCAACCAACTCAAAGACAAACTTGGGGTGACTTCCTCACCCATCAGTTTGAAGGGGAAATTAGAGACAAGATCCCTTAATGTGTGGATCCAATAATTTACCATTACACTGTCAATCAATATAATTAGTGTAATTACTGTTAGCATTATTTGCCAGTTTTATTTTCTTGTAACGTCTTAAATACAACCTTAATCATAGGATCATGTATCTGCTAGTGTTTGCTATATATATATATATATATATATATATATATATATATATATATATATATATATACACTTATATATATATATATATATATATATATATATATATATATATATGTACACTGTAATCACCAGTAGATATATAATATTATTCTTTACCTATCATTACATTTCCAAGTCTATAGACAACTCAACATAATTATTAATCCAAGTAATAATTTTAGAATTACTAACATTCGATGTTTTCAGATCTTTTGCATATTTAGCTTCATCCTTTTTATCTGTTGGCTTAACAGTAGTTTCATCAACATAACCCTACATATCTTTTCCAATAAATTTTTTTTTCATCACATAACTCCAATAAGAGTAATTTTGTCCATTGAGGTGGACACTAACAACTTGAAGAGAATCATCCTTAGCACCAGCCATAATAAATAACGACAGGAAAATACGACAAACACAATCACTTAAACAAAATAAATTAGGGATAACCTGTCAATAGCAGAATCAACAAAGAACCAAACAAAATCGCGTCGGAGACAAAAGAGGAGAACCATGCCAAAAACAGAAGAGCAGAATCGCGCTGGAGATAAAAGAGCATAATGGCACCAAAAACTGAGAGATAGAATTGCGCTAGAAAACGGAGGAAGCAAATTGGTACCCGCCGCAAAACGGGTCGGAAACGGAGGAAGCAAATCGTTACCCGCCGCAAAACGGGTCCCACTAAGTTATGGACCACTTTATAGTAAATTCCAAAATCAACCAAAGCTCTTTCATACCATGTTAACAATGATAATCTAACATAAACATAGAAGAGAAAGGGAGAAGAGAAGGAACCCTTGGCTAGGGTTTCATAAACAAATGAACAAAACTTGAATGCAATAGGATTACAATATGTATATATACAAGATAATAGAAAAGTCTAAAATACCCTTACTAATATATAGTAATACTATCTAATAGAATTATCTTAAGGCTCCAAAATTATCCCAATTTCCACGAGCTAAAAATATGGTGTCAAACAAATTGCAAAATTCTAAAATAGAGAGAAGAATTACTTGATAACATGAGGAGCTACCAATATCCACGACTCTTTGAGTCATAATTTCATGACCCTAAGCAACAATTAAGCAAAGGAATGGTGCTAAAGGATCACTTTGATGTAAAGCTTTATCAACAATAAAGTCTCCTATTAGGCTTCCATTTACTAGAAGAGACATAGCGCTATTGCATATGCATTTCTGCATCCACTGAATCCATTTGTTGTCAAAACCCATCATTTGCATCGTATGCAGTAAGTAGTACTAATTCATTGAGTCATAGGCATTTCAAAGTCCCCTTTCCACAGTAGCCATTTATACTTTCTTCTTTTTGCTAAATCCATAATTTCATTAACCACTACAGCGCCATCTAGAATATTTCTACCAGGCAAAATAGCAGCTCTGCAATTACCTTATGAAATATCTTTTTCAATCTAGAAGCCAAGAGTTCAGATATAATCTTATAAAGTGATAAGGCTTAGTGTCCTGGTTTTTAGCATTGTTTGTTATTTGATTTGGTCAAGTTTGTAGTCTAAGTTTGTTTCCTTAATTCTAGCTAGAACGTCGGCTGTAGTCTATTATGGCACATTTGTTTTTTCTATTTATTAGTTGCACTTTCACAAGGAATAAATGAGTAATTCCCAGAACTGTTATTTTGCTTTCTCTTGAACTCTTGTTGCATCCAACAATCTAGCATCAGAGCTGTGACCTAAGAGATGGGTTCAGAAGCAAACTTTGCAGCAGCCTCCATTCCAAAGTTCGACGGCGACTACGACCATTGGAGCATGGTCATGGAGAATCTCCTTCGATCCAAGGAGTATTGGGTTGTTGTCGAATCAGGCTACACAGAGCCAACGAGTAAGGATGGGATGACAGCAACACAAATAAAAAACCTGGAAGAGATAAAGCTAAAGGATTTGAAGGCTAAGAATTACTTGTTTCAGTCGCTTGACAAGTCAGTTCTGAAGACGATCACGCAGAAGGACACATCTAAACAGCTCTGGGATTCCATGAAGTTGAAGTGTCAAGGCAATGCTCGGGTGAAGAGAGCTCAGCTCAATCGTCTACGCCGAGATTTTGAGGTCTTAGCAATGAAGCAGGGTGAATCGATCACTGATTATTTTGGTCGAGTAATGACGGTTGCAAACGTCATGAGGAATTATGGGGAAGATGTGGATGATGTCAAGATCGTTGAGAAGATTTTGAGAACCCTCACTGAGAAGTGGAACTACATTGTTTGTTCCATTGAGGAAGCCAAGGACATTGATCAGCTATCAGTGGATGCCTTGCAAAGTTCTCTGCTTTTTCATGAGCAAAAGTTCAAAGGAAGTGGAGAAGATGAGTATGCTTTGAAGGTAACTCATGAAGAAAGATATGGTGGAAGGGGACGAGGAAGAGCTGCTTTCCGAGGAGGTCGGGGACAAGGCAGAGGCAGGGGTAGCCAACCAAGGAGTAAGGAAACAGTTGAGTGTTACAAGTGTCATAAGCTTGGACACTTCCAGTACGAGTGCCAAGCAAACTATGCTGGTTTGGAGGAATCAGAAGAGATGGTGCTAATGGTGTATGTTGACACGCTTGAAGATGATCGAAATGTTGAGTGGTACATTGACTCTGGGTGCAGTAATCACATGTGTGGTGATTCATCACTTTTCTGTGAGTTAGAAGAAGGGTTCAATAAGGTGGTTAGATTTGGGAATTATGCAAGTATGAACGTTGTTGGAAAAGGAAGTGTTCGGTTGACTGTAAAAGGAGTAAATCACCTTGTACGTGATGTCTATTATGTGCCCGGTTTGAAGAATAATCTTCTCAGTGTTGGGCAGCTGCAAGAAAGAGGTTTGGCTGTACTAATGAAGTCAAATGAATGTAGAATTTATCATGACACAAAAGGTTTGGTGTTCCAAACCAACATGACAGCAAATCAAATGTTCGTGTTGTTATCAAGCATTCAATCATCCAAAAAGGAAGAATGCCTCCAAGCAACCACTAAAGATGTGGCTCACCTCTGGCACCGAAGATTCGGTCATCTCAGCTACAAATGATTGAAGACTATGCAAACAAAAGACATGGTGAGAGGCTTGCCAAGCTTCTCTGAAGGTGAAATTGTGTGCACTAATTGCTTGAAAGGGAAGCAGCATCGAGATGTAATCTCAAGAAGAAGTACATGGAGAGCATCAGCAAAATTGGAGCTGGTTCACGCTGATATTTGTGGCCCAATTTCTCCATGTTCTAAGGGAAACAAGAGGTATTTCATTTGCTTCATTGATGACTATAGTAGGAAGGCGTGGGTGTATTTTCTTGCTTATAAGTCAGATGCATTCACCACTTTTAAGCTATTTAAAGCTCTTGTTGAAAAAGAAACGGGCTTGTCTATTAAATGTCTAAGAACAGATCGTGGAGGTGAATTCACTTCAGATGAATTCAAGGAATTTTGTAAAATGAATGGAATCAAGAGACAATTAATTGCTGCATATACACCGCAGTAGAACGGAGTCGCCGAGCGGAAGAATAGAACCGTGATGAATATGGCGAGGAGCTTATTGGTTGAGAAAGATGTTCCAAGAAAATTCTGGGCAGAAGCGGTAAACTGAGCATTTTATGTTCTTAATAGATGTCCAACATCAGCAGTGAAGGAAACGACGCCAGAGGAAGCTTGGTGTGGGGTGAAGCCTTCAGTCCGGCACTTGAGAGTCTTTGGTTGTATAGCATATGCCCATGTACCGGATGCTCGACGAACAAAACTTGAAGATAAGAGTCGTTGTTGTATTTTTTTGGGTGTAAGTGAAGAATGAAAAGCATACCGACTATATGATCCTACCTCCAAGAGGATTATTATCAGCCAGGATGTTGTCTTTGAAGAAGACAAGCAATGGAATTGGGAGAAGAACTCTGAAGAAGATAACACATTTGATATGGAATGGGAAGATGAGAAAAATGAAGAAAGGGAGGAATCAAGTGATGGTAATGAAGAAGAAAATGCAGCTAATGGTAATGAAGAAGAAGATGCAGTTGTTCCAGTGACAGAACCCCGAAATAGAAGAGCACCAAGGTGGATGTATGATTATGTTTCTGGTGAAGGTCTTTCTGATGAAGAAGAGGCACAAACACACTTAGCCTTGTTTACTCATGCCGTTCATTATGATCCTACTTCATTTGACGTAGTAGTAAAGGAAGAGAAGTGGAGGGCAGCCATGGATGCAGAAATGAAATCAATTGAGAAGAATGGAACGTGGGATCTCACGGAGCTGCCCAAAGGAGCGAAAAAAATAGGAGTCAAATGGGTGTACAAAACAAAGTTGAATGAGCTGGGAGAAGTAGAAAAATATAAGGCTCGCTTGGTTGCCAAAGGGTATGCTCAAGAATACGGAGTTGATTATGAAGAAGTATACGCTCCTGTAGCTCGTATGGACACGGTTCGAATGATTTTGGCACTTGCTGCACAAAGAGCTTGGTGTGTGTTTCAGCTGGATGTGAAGTCAGCCTTTCTTCATGGGAAGTTAGTTGAGAATGTGTACGTGGAGCAGCCAAGGGGTTATGAAATAAAGGATGAGGAGCATAAGGTATATAAGCTTAACAAAGCTTTGTACGGACTCAAGCAAGCACCACGAGCATGGTTCAGTCGGATTGAATCATACTTCAGAAAGGAAGGCTTTGAGAAGGAAGATAGTGAGCAAACTTTATTTACCAAAGTCAAACAAGGTAAATACTTGATCATTAGCTTGTATGTTGATGATTTAATTTATACTGGAGATGATGAAAGAATGATGTATGAATTCAAAAAATCCATGATGAAGGAATTTGATATGTCAGATTTGGGTAAGATGAGGTAGTTTCTTGGTATTGAGGTAGTTCAGTTTGATGGCGGCATATTCATCAGTCAACAGAAGTATGTGACAGAAGTAGTGAGCAGATTTGGAATGGAGCATAAAAATTCTGTTGAAAATCCAATGGTCCTAGGATTTAAAATCTCCAAAGATGAAAATGGTGTTGAGATGGATGGTTCATTTTTCAAATAGCTGATTGGAAGCTTGATGTACTTGACTGCTACGAGGCCGGACATAATGTATGTAGTTAGCTTATTGAGCAGGTATATGTCAAGACCTACAGAAGTTCATTATTCAGCGGCGAAGAGAATTCTACGTTACTTGCAAGGTACTGCAAAGTTTGGCATTTTTTACAAAAGGGAAGGAAATTCAGAATTGGTTGGCTTTACTGATAGTGACTATGCCGGATCGGTGGAAGATAGAAGAAGTACTTCAGGTTATGTTTTTTTGCTAAGTGGAGCTGCAGTAGCTTGGTCTTCTCTAAAGCAACCGATAGTAACGTTGAGCACGACAGAAGCTGAATTTGTAGCAGCTGCAGGAAGTAGTTGTCAGGCAATATGGATGCAAAGGGTGCTGAAGAAGATAGGCTACAAGGGCAGTGAAAGTACTGTCATCTTTTGTGACAATAGCTCAAAAATTAAGTTGTCGAGGAACCCAATGATGCATGGCAATAGCAAGCACATTGATGTGTGCTACCATTTCTTAAGGGAGCTTGTGAATGATGGAGTTGTGCAGCTTCAGTTTTGTGGTACAAGGCATCAGTTAGCGGACATCCTCACCAAACCGCTGAAATTAGAGTCATTTCGGGAGCTGAGATGGAAGCTTGGAGTTTGTGATTTTTCAGAAGTTAACTAGCTGAAAATACAGTCTAGTTCAAGGGAGGGAATGATAAGGCTTAGTTTAAAGTGTCCTGGTTTTTAGCATTGTTTGTTATTTGATTTGGTCAAGTTTGTAGTCTAAGTTTGTTTCCTTAATTCTAGCTAGAACGTGGGCTGTAGTCTGTTATGGCACATTTGTTTTATTTAATTAATGTTGTTTGAAAGTCGTTTAAGTAAATGGGTATTAAAAATGGGGAATCTTTTAATACCTCGGTTTACTTAATGTGTATTTGAGGAAAATGTTTAAGTTAACTGGGCGTTGAGAATGGGGAATCTCTTAATGTCTCGGTTACTTAACTATCGTTTTTGAAAATCGTTTCGGTAAATGAGTATTAAGAATGGGGAATCTCTTAATATGACTGTTTGCTTAACGTTTTGTTTTGAAAATCATTAAGTTAAATCGGTATTAAGAACGGGGAATCTCTTAATGACTTATTTAATTAATGTTGTTTGAAAGTCGTTTAAGTTAAATGGGTATTAAAAATGGGGAATCTTTTAATATCTGCATTTGCTTAACGATTGTTGTGAATGGAGTCTGTGTATGCTCATGCATTTCATTTGGTAAATTGTGTCGACCCGTGATAGGTGACACCTTGGTAAACTGTACGGACCCGTGATAGGTTGTACGTTTGCGATTTATATTTTAGTAAATCGTGTTGACCCGTGATAGGTGACACCATGGTAACTGTACTGACCCGTGATAGGTGGTACATTTACGATTTACATTTTTGGTGGATTGTGCTGACCCGTGATAGGTGGCACCTCGGTAAACAGTACTGGTCTGTGATAGGCGGTACGTTTACGATTCCCGCTTTTTCTTTTAGTAAATCGTGTTGACCCGTGATAGGTGACACCATGGTAACTGTACTGACCCGTGATAGGTGGTACATTTACGATTCCCGCTTTTTCTTTTAGTAAATCGTGTTGACCCGTGATAGGTGACACCATGGTAACTGTACTGACCCGTGATAGGTGGTACATTTACGATTCCCGCTTTTTCTTTTAGTAAATCGTGTTGACCCGTGATAGGTGACACCATGGTAACTGTACTGACCCGTGATAGGTGGTACATTTACGATTTCCGCTTTTTCTTTTAGTAAATCGTGTTGACCTGTGATAGGTGACACCTCGGTAAACTGTACTGACCCGTGATAGGTGGTACGTTTATGATTTACGCATTTTAGTAAATCGTGCTGACCCGTGATAGGTGGCACCTCGGTAATTGGTACTTTGGCCTGCGATAGGCGGTACAATTATGATTTACGGCCCTTCGAGGAGGGTTTTGGTTTGGAATTCCGAGTCCATGCATTTTGGCATATACGCATTGCATTAGGGTGCTTGGCACGCGAGTCGTGTTTTGATTTGAGTTTATGGTTGAGTGATGTGAATAATTATTTATCGTGGTAATTGCGTTGAAAGTGCTAAGTGTTATGTGTTGGTTATTGGGTGTAAGTATGATGTTTATCGAAATCCCATTTGTCGTGGTGATTGTGTGGGAATTGCTAAGTGTGATTGTTCGGATTTGTGTGTAAGTGTTGATTGGTTTTGAAACCCTTTAAAAAGCTGATTTTTGCTGAATTTTGCTGTTTTCCTGTTGCTGTCTGATGTGTATTCGAATACAGAAAGCTGTATTCGAATACAGACATGCTGTTTTGCTACTGACTTGCTGTGTAGTCGAATACAGACTGTTGTATTCGAATACAGACATGCTGTTTTTGCCACTGACTTACTGTGTAGTCGAATACAGACTGCTGTATTCGAATACATTTTGCTACTGACTTGCTGTGTAGTCGAATACAGACTGTTGTATTCGAATACAGACATGCTGTTTTTGCCACTGACTTACTGTGTAGTCGAATACAGACTGCTGTATTCGAATACATTTTGCTACTGACTTGCTGTGTAGTCGAATACAGACTGTTGTATTCGAATACAGACATGCTGTTTTTGCCACTGACTTACTGTGTAGTCGAATACAGACTGCTGTATTCGAATACATTTTGCTACTGACTTGCTGTGTAGTCGAATACAGACTGTTGTATTCGAATACAGACGGGTTCCATGTACCATTTGTTGTTGTGTAAATGTTTTGGATATATATTTGGAGAAAATTTTCCGCTACTTAAAAATTATAATGACTCAATTATTTATCCAAAGGCATTTCTTTATTTATTTCTCTGTTTTAGTTTATTTACTTTTGAAAAAAAAATACACCCTCGCTTTGAAAAACGGGGTGTTACAGTGAGCAAACTTTATTTACCAAAGTCAAACAAGGTAAATACTTGATCATTAGCTTGTATGTTGATGACTTAATTTATACTGGAGATGATGAAAGAATGATGTATGAATTCAAAAATCCACGACGAAGGAATTTGATATGTCAGATTTGGGTAAGATGAGGTATTTTCTTGGTATTGAGGTAGTTCAGTTTGATGGCGGCATATTCATCAGTCAACAGAAGTATGTGACAGAAGTAGTGAGCAGATTTGGAATGGAGCATAGCAATTCTGTTGAAAATCCAATGGTCCCAGGATTTAAAATCTCCAAAGATGAAAATGGTGTTGAGATGGATGGTTCATTTTTCAAACAGCTGATTGGAAGCTTGATGTACTTGACTGCTACGAGGCCGGACATAATGTATGTAGTTAGCTTATTGAGCAGGTATATGTCAAGACCTACAGAAGTTCATTATTCAGCGGCGAAGAGAATTCTACGTTACTTGCAAGGTACTGCAAAGTTTGGCATTTTTTACAAAAGGGAAGGAAATTCAGAATTGGTTGGCTTTACTGATAGTGACTATGCTGGATCGGTGGAAGATAGAAGAAGTACTTCAGGTTATGTTTTTTTGCTAAGTGGAGCTGCAGTAGCTTGGTCTTCTCGAAAGCAACCGATAGTAACGTTGAGCACGACAGAAGCTGAATTTGTAGCAGCTGCAGGAAGTAGTTGTCAGGCAATATGGATGCAAAGGGTGCTGAAGAAGATAGGCTACAAGGGCAGTGAAAGTACTGTCATCTTTTGTGACAATAGCTCAACAATTAAGTTGTCAAGGAACCTGGTGATGCATGGCAAGAGCAAGCACATTGATGTGCGCTACCATTTCTTAAGGGAGCTTGTGAATGATGGAGTTGTGCAGCTTTAGTTTTGTGGTACAAGGCATCAGTTAGCGGACATCCTCACCAAACCACTGAAATTAGAGTCATTTCGGGAGCTGAGATGGAAGCTTGGAGTTCGTGATTTTTCAGAAGTTAACTAGCTGAAAATACAGTCTAGTTCAAGGGAGGGAATGATAAGGCTTAGTGTCCTGGTTTTTAGCATTGTTTGTTATTTGATTTGGTCAAGTTTGTAGTCTAAGTTTGTTTCCTTAATTCTAGCTAGAACGTGGGCTGTGGTCTGTTATGGCACATTTGTTTTTTCTATTTATTAGTTGCACTTTCACAAGGAATAAATGAGTAATTCCCAGAACTGTTATTTTGCTTTCTCTTGAACTCTTGTTGCATCCAACATAAAGATACCCGATGAGGCAAATTGGTCTATATTCAATCGAAAATGTTTTCCTTCTAGATTCAATCTCATCCGACCTATTATCCTCCAAATGTGCATCAAGTGCGTTCAACTGTTGAACCAAATTGTCAATATTTAAGTCAATCATGCCAAAAATAACTTTCTTCCATATTTTTAGCTTCTCCTTCATTATTTTCAATTTCTCTTTAAAAACGAAAGATTTTCTCCCCTCCACCTCAAAAGAATGCCACTCTTTATTAACAAAACTTTTAAAGTTCTTGTGTTCAAGCCAACAACTATTCAATTTAAATGGTTTTGGACCCCAATTTAAAGTCAAACACGTCAACTAGACCGGACAATGATCAGATATATCCATATCACCAATCTATTGACCTAAGACCTTCCAATTGTCAATGGCTCCATCAGATAGAAGGAATCAGTCAATCCAATTCATCGAACTCCCATCTAGTCAAACTCAAGTCTACCTTTTTCTTAACAAAATTTCATCGAACTCCCATCTAGTCATTCTTAACATAGCAATTTCAGGGTCAATGGCTGATGGTAATTCACTGAGAATATCTTCGGGTAATTCTTTATTTATCAATTGGACTGCAAAGCACTCTTCAATAGCATCAGTGTAATGCAATCTTCTGAATTGATGTAGTTGAGCTGGACTAGGCTCCATATTTGTCTCACCCTGTAAGGTAATAAATTTACCTTGTCGAAAGAACTTTAATGTTAATGCTGCATAGTCAGCCACATGAGGTCCAAGTGTTGCTAACCATGTGGAACCCAATATGATATCAGCACCTGAGATTTGCAACAAATACACAGGTATTTTAATTTCTTGGCCCTGAATTTGCACTGGTAATTGTTGAATCTTGCCTTTAGCATTTAACACTTGGCCGTTTCCCACTAAAACTCTAAGGTTTGTTGCTGGTTCAATTGGGAATTTCAGCACTTGTGCAACTCTTGGTTGAATAAAGTTGTCTGAACTTCCTCCATCAACCAAAATCTTCACGCTTATGCTGCCCACTTGTCCTGTAAATCTAATAGTACCAATCCCATTAGCTCCGCGCATAGCATTCAAGGATAAGTGATGGTGCTCATTAATAATGGCCTCTTCTAATAACACCCCTGCTGTTTGGTCTGATTGAATTTCCTCTTCATCTTCAAGTTGCAATAACATCACTTGTCTGTTAGGGCATTTATGGGATGGAGAAAACTTTTCATCACAAAAGTAGCATAAATTTTTCTCCCTCCTTAATTGGATTTCTGCTGGTGAAATTTTTTTTATATTTTGGTTTTTTTGGTATAATGGCTTGGATTGAGGGGTAGGTAAGAGTGGAGGTAAGTTGTTTTTGGTAGTGTCAGTTATTTGGCTAGTTTGAGGGTTTTTGTTGGTGGTGGTATTGTTTTGGTTATAGTTTCTGGCATGGCTTGTGAAGGGTTTCGGTTTATTTGTTGAGTACTTTTCTTCATATAGTTTGGCTAGAGCAAATGCTTTGCTTAAAATTTTGGGTTCCATAGCCTTAACATCTCTGCGAATCTCCTCTTGTAATCCACTAATGAAGCAGTCCAAGATAGCATCAGGGCTTAATCCATCAACTCTATTCACTAATGCAGTGAATTGCATATAAAAATCATTAACAGATGCAGCTTGAGTTAATTTAAACAAAGTAGCTCTAGGACACTCATATGCAGATGGTCCAAAATCAAGCTCTAAAGCTCGAGTGAGAGCTGGCCATGATAGCATGGGATCTGTTTTTTGCATCATTTGGTACCACG
>NC_021167.2:17974406-17980198 GCF_000331145.2 Cicer arietinum | reverse complement strand
TTTTTTTATTTTTATTCTCTTTGACTCTTAGTTTTCAAGGTGAAAAGCTAAGGTCTATAACTGAAATTGGAGAAGAAGGCAGAAGGTTCAGAGTCGAAGGAATAATCAGAGAGAGATAGAGAATTTTCATACATCAATCAATGCCTAATACCTTCTCTAAACCACTCATATAATACCCCTAGTCTGTTAGTTCCCATGTGGGCCTTCTCACTCTTTCTCCACGTCTTAACTCCTCATTTTTAGGAAGGTTGTTATTCATGCTATTATTGGCACCTGTTGTGTCATTTTCTGTCACCTGTTGCTCACGTGTCTTTCCCTCCATTACACACAATCTCTTCATTACCGTTAAGGCACAAGGAGAGTACACATCACTACAAAAAACATGCTAATTTGTGTGTTTAATGCATTTTGTTGGGGTTTTCAACCCTACTAATTAATTTTCAAGATTTCTGAAAAACGTCGCGGTTACGTGTGCCGCATATTATTTGCAAGAGTTTTAAGCTATCACTGTATCTTTAATATATTGCGGGAGTTCTTTTTGTAGAGGTTTCTAACCTTTCTCTATATGATAGATATTACACTCTAGACAATGTTTATATTACGGGGGTTTATAACCTCCTCTACATATTAGTGTTAAAAAAATTTAATGATGAAAGGAGTTTTCCATCAATTGTCAGTAAACCTCGATTTGGATTCCCTCTTTACTCTTTCCTTTATAGTATAATCAGTTGTTTCGCAATTCTCTTCGTTACGTCGTACGAGTTTAGCTACACGGTATGTAACCTACAAAGTATCCGGTACGTGAGACATCATAGTCGGTAGGCTAATTCAGTTCGTGATACATTTTAATTGTCACTATCCGGAAAATAAATGTCGTGCGCACAAGGTTAATCTTAGCCTTGTAAGCCTATCAACTAACTTAACAATCAAGCGAGTAAATAGTTTTCAATAACTATTTATATATATATATATATATAATTTTTCCCGAAATTTTGACAGAGTATCCTTTGTAACTTCAATGTTTCTAAATTTGTAAAATTCATGTTTAAACTCTCAATTCTGTCATAATCCAAAGAGCATAATATAAATATTCAGTATATCTCCCAAAAGAATTTCTAGACTCAAAATAGCTACAAAATACGTGACGACTCAATACACTTTACAAAAAAATGATCATCGATCAAAGACGCCTACAAAATAAAAATATGGTCGAGACTTGAATCTACCAACAGTTTGCTACTCAACTGCTTATGAATATGAAAAAATTAACAACATGAAGGGGTAAAGACTTAGTGAGAAGACAACAACCACCACCAACTAGAAGGGAAACACAAAAAGGCACGAATAATTGTTAAACAATCTTGTGACAATTATTTTAAACAATATTACTTAAAATCTAGATAATTCTCAAATAAAATATACATATATAACATCATTAAACTTAATATTTAGACGTTCAGATAGAAATATTAAAAATCTAGTTGTAAGGGAAGCGAAATCAAGATGAACAACCTTAAAATCATCATAGAAAATCAAACAAGTAAAAACACAAATTCTTGAGAACCAAGAGGCGGGTTCATCTCATTGATAGCTCATTCCTCTTAAGGGTGGCATTTTCCTTAGGGGTGACTCCATCTAACGGATAGCGCTCTCCTTTCAATCCTGCAATGCATCATCACATCAATTAGGGAGCTTACGTTGATAGCCCTCTCTTCCTACGGATTACATCTCTCATAGGGGTGACTCCATCTAACGGGTAACTCTCCCTAATCAAAATGAGGTAACTAGGTGCACCTACCGCCGTTAACAATTTCATAATTATAACAACGATTTTCCAAACATGTTAAAAAATCATTTCTCATTTTCATCATAACTCATGGAAAACATATTCAACTGTATAACAATTCAATATTTAAATACTCTATAACTCATAAATAAATCGAACTATTAACATATTATATAACAAAGACGATGTAAATAATTAAGAATGAAATCGAGAAAAAAATCAAAGGTTGTATTCCCCAATTTTTCAATAAATATTTTAATATAGAAAACAAGTAAAATAATAACTATAACATTATAAAAATATATGACGATGATCGTCGTCTACTCACAAATGTGGAGAATCGTCTATGTTTGTTCTCCAACAACTCCCAGAGTAGCCGATAGGATCTCAGCTAACAAATCCGAGTATCAAAAATATTCTCAAGACTTTAGAAAAATTATTCTAAAGTTTAGAAAAATCATTTAAATCTACTCTAAGTGCAAAATAATATTTTTAAACAAAACTACATTTCCTTGAGATTCATTATTAGCATAAGAGTTGTGTATTTACCTCAAAAAATCTCAATAAACAACTTTCAAGAAGTAGGTACCCTTATCCTTCCTTGACTCACTAACTCGAACCCCCAAAAATCATAAGCAAGAGTATTTGTAGGAGTATGAGAAGTTATTCTATTGGGGATGTTAAATTCTTTTTAAGGGTTGAGGGTTTAAGTTTTGGGGAGTGAGAAGACATAAGGAGAAGGAAAGAAGAAAAAAAAAATGGAGGAGATGTGGTATTTGCCAAGAGAGAGGAGAAAGAGGAGAAGAAGGAGGGAGTAAGATAGAAAAAGAGTGAGCGTAGGTGGTTGATTTGTTTTATTTGTTATTTATTATTATTATTATTATTATTATTATTATTATTATTATTATCATTAATTAATTACTTTTTTTTTCTGAAACGGGGCGTTTCATTAATATACAAATCTATACACTAAAATTAAAAAAAAAATATAATTAAAAAAATAACAAAGTAAATGATAAAAAAATATGATTAATCCATAAAAGTTAACTTTGACAATATTTTTTTATCAAACACTTTGAAACACAATTTGCTAAAATAAAATCTCAATCCACTCCTCCATCTATTTCATTATCTTTTTTTTTTTTTCTCTTTTGATTGTAGCTCCATTAATTACATATATCTCATCATCCACTCCTTCACCCATCTCATTATCTAATTCCCCACTGATGTCTTGTAGTCTTCTAAAAGGTTCTTCCAAACAAGTGTCGTCATGCCCCATATGTGATTTTTTGAAAGGGTCGTTCTTGTAGCTGTTAGAAAATTGTGACTGTAAAAGGATATTTGAGTGACTATAATTAGAGAAATCCCTTTAGTCTTTGCTATCTCATAACTCCCTTTTATGGTTTAATTTCATTCAATGGTAATATTTATTTTCATTACTCATGTAATTTTTATCTACCTAGTTGGAGGCTCAAATTGATCCATCCTTGTGTACATCTAAAGACACTATTCTTGATAATTCTAACTTGGTATCATAGCGCTTAGGATTGAAGGCTCTCGATCCATCAATCCAATGCAACCATGTCATCCGTTGTAGCTATGAAATGTCACAGCCCGAAAACTAAACGTCGTGATCGACGCACAAGCTATAGTCCTAGCGTGACAAACCTATCAACTAACTTAACATTAAGCAAATAAATAGTTCTAAATAACCATTTTGAAAAATATAATTTTTCTTGAAATTTTAACAGAGTATCCTCTATAACTTCAACGTTCGCAAATTTATAAAATCTCTGTTTACACTTTTAACTCAATTATATCTCAAAGAGGATAATCAAAATATTTAATACATTTCCCAAAAAAGACCTTCTAGACTCAAAATGGCTGCAAAATACATCACAACTCAACATACTTTACAAAAAGGATCCCCGATCAAATAGGCCTACCAAAAAAATATGATCGAGACTTGAATCTACTAACAACTTGCTACTCAACTGCTGGTGAATCTTTAATATATTGCCGAAGTTTTTTTTGTAGAGGTTTATAACCTTTCTCTATATGATAGATATTACACTCTAGACAATGTTTATTTTGTGGGGGTTTATAACCTCCTCTACATATTACTGTTAAAAATATTTAATGATGAAAGGAGATTTCCATCAATTGTCAATAAACCTAGATTTGGATTCTCTCTTTACTCTTTCCTTTATAGTATAATTAGTTGGTTCGCAATTCCCTTCGTTATGTCGTACGAGTTTAGGTATGCAGTATGGAACCTACAAAGTATTCGGTACGTGAGACATCATAGTCGATACGCTAATTTAGATCGTGATACATTTTAACTGTCACGATCCAGAAACTAAACGTCGTCAGTGGCGCACAAGCTTACTCCTAGCCTGGCTAGCCTATCAACTAACTTAACAATCAAACTACTAAATAGTTCTGAATAACCATTTAAAATATATATTTAATTTTTCTCGAAATTTCGACAGAGTATCCTCTGTAACTTCAATGTTTCTAAATTTGTAAAATTCATGTTTAAACTCTCAATTCTATCGTAATACAAAGAGCATAATATAAATATTCAGTACATCTCCCAAAAGACTTTCTAGACTCAAAAAGCTGCAAAATAAGTCACGACTCAACAGACTTTACAATAACAATATATATATATATATATATATATACAATGGAATCAAAGGTTAAGGGCAGTGAATACTTACAATGGAATCAAGTTCTTGAAAATTGAAAACGGAAAATACAAAATAAAATATAGGAGACACTTAAGAAATTCTCAAGATTTCTAACAGAAGCTATCTTGCTCTATTTTACTCTGCCTTGAACTGAAGACAAGCCTTGCTTATATAGGCAAAGAGTCATGCTTGTACAGCTTTGGTGTGGTGGAGGAAATGATGAGATTCCTTCTGCTTTCGGTGCCACGTTTGGACTTTAGTGTGAGTGGCAGACAAGTGCCCGAATCTTTAGCCATGGTCACAGCACCAGACTTAGGTATTGAAAATAGACCTAATGTCCTCTCTCAATCCAAATTCAATGCCAACACTGTCTACGAATGGAACATAGATGGCACGTCCGAATACAACATCTTAAGTCTCCTCCAACAAATGACAATGGCATCAAATGCTTACAAAACCCAAGCCAATACACCTGACAAAGCCATAGCTGAACTACTAATAGCAGGATTCTCAGGCCAACTCAAAGGATGGTGGGATTACCATCTCACTCCCTCTCAACACCTAGAAATTTTGAACGCAATTCAAACCACAGAGGAAGGAATTCCTATCCTCGACGAAATAGGAAACCCAATACCTGATGCAGTAGCAACACTAATACACACAATTAGCTTGCACTTCATAGGCGATCCATCACACTTAAAAGATAAAAATGCAGAACTCCTATCCAACCTTAGATGTAAAAAACTCTCTGAGTTCCAATATTACAAAAATACTTTTCTAACCAGAGTCATGCTAAGAGAAGACTCAAACCAACCATTCTGGAAGGAGAAATTCCTTGCAGGACTCCCAACCCTTTTAGGAGAAAAGGTTAGAAACAAAATCAAAGAAGTCTATGGGGTAAACCAAATCCCATATAACCATTTAACTTATGGGGAATTGGTTAGCTTCACTCAAAAAGAAGGTTTGAAAATCTGTCAAGATTTAAAACTCCAAAAACATCTAAAATGGGAAATGAAAAGAACTAGACAAGAACTAGGTTCTTTTTGTAAACAATTTGAAATACCCATGACAAATATTTCAAAAGACTGTCAAGGGTCTTGTTCTAAACCTTATAGAAAACCTCGCACAAAATCTTTCACCAAACCAGACAGACTTGAGTTCTATAAAAAATCTAGACCCCAAAATTCTTACAATCAAAGAAAACCAAATTTTTACAAGAAAAAACCCTTCCAAAAGAAGTTTGAACCTCAAACCTCAAAACAAATAACCTGTTATAAGTGTGGCCAAACAGGACACATCTCAAGATATTGCAA